>NC_084740.1:44498430-44603430 GCF_033978785.1 Entelurus aequoreus
GAACAAGTCATCAACTCATGATGAACACATAATGAACATGTGATGAACATGTAATGGACACATGATGACCATGTAATGAACATGTGATGAACACTTGATGAACACATGATGAACATGTGATGAACATGTGATGAACACATGATGAACGCAGAATGAACACATGATGAGCATGTGATGAACATGTGACAAACACAAGATGAACATGTGATGAACACGTCATGAACACATGATGAACCCATGATGAGCACATGAACATGTGATGAACCAAGAACACATGATGAATACATGGTGAACATGTGATGAGTACATGATGAACACATGATGAACACGTGAGCATCATGATGAATACTTGATGAACACATGATGACCATGTGATGAACATGTGATGAATACGTGATGAACACATGATGACCATGTGAACATGTGGTGAACATGTGATTAACATGTCATGAACATTTGATGAACACATGATGAACACATGATGACCATGTGAACATGTGGTGAACATGTGATTAACACGTCATGAACATTTGATGAACACATGATGAACATATGAGGAACATATGAATACATGATGAACACATGATGACCATGTGAACATGTGGTGAACATGTGATTAACATGTCATGAACATTTGATGAACACATGATGAACACATGATGACCATGTGAACATGTGATTAACACGTCATGAACATTTGATGAACATATGAGGAACATATGAATACGTGATGAACACATGATGACCATGTGAACATGTGGTGAACATGTGATTAACATGTCATGAACATTTGATGAACACATGATGAACACATGATGACCATGTGAACATGTGGTGAACATGTGATTAACACGTCATGAACATTTGATGAACACATGATGAACATATGAGGAACATATGAATACGTGATGAACACATGATGACCATGTGAACATGTGGTGAACATGTGATTAACATGTCATGAACATTTGATGAACACATGATGAACACATGATGACCATGTGAACATGTGATTAACACGTCATGAACATTTGATGAACATATGAGGAACATATGAATACGTGATGAACACATGATGACCATGTGAACATGTGGTGAACATGTGATTAACATGTCATGAACATTTGATGAACACATGATGAACACATGATGACCATGTGAACATGTGGTGAACATGTGATTAACACGTCATGAACATTTGATGAACACATGATGAACATATGAGGAACATATGAATACGTGATGAACACATAATGACCATGTGAACATGTGGTGAACATGTGATTAACATGTCATGAACATTTGATGAACACATGATGAACACATGATGACCATGTGAACATGTGATTAACACGTCATGAACATTTGATGAACATATGAGGAACATGAATACGTGATGAACACATGATGGCCATGTGAACATGTGGTGAACATGTGATTAACATGTCATGAACATTTGATGAACACATGATGAACACATGATGAACACATGATGACCATGTGAACATGTGGTGAACATGTGATTAACACGTCATGAACATTTGATGAACACATGATGAACATATGAGGAACATATGAATACGTGATGAACACATGATGACCATGTGAACATGTGGTGAACATGTGATTAACATGTCATGAACATTTGATGACCACATGATGAACATATGAGGAACATATGAACATGTGATGAACACATGATGACCATGTGAACATGTGGTGAACATGTGATGAACAGTTGATGAACACATGATGAACAGGTGATGAAGACATGATGATGATGAGTGACAGCTGTCCCTACTGTGCCTGCAGAGATCATCTATAGTTGGGTGTTCAACCACTTCCCGTCCCTGGTGGCGGAGGACAGCCGGCGCTTGGTGTCTCAGGTGACAGGGAACTTGTACGTGTCCAAGGTCCAGCCCTCCGACGTGGGCAGCTACATCTGCCTGCTCAAGAACACGCTCACCAACGCCCGCGTCCTCAGCCCGCCCACGCCGCTCACCCTCAGAACTGACGGTAAGATGTTTCTGCGTTGTCACATGACTACAAGTTGTCAACACAGTGGGATGTCCTTTAAATCTTCTCCGAGCCTGCTCAGTGGCCTAGTGGTTAGAGTGTCCGCCCTCAGACGAGAAGGTCGTGAGTTCAAACCCCAGCTGAGTCATACCAAAGACTATAAAATGGGAGCTGTTACCTCCCTGCTTGGCACTCAGCATCAAGGGTTGGAATTGGGGGTTAAATCACCAAAATGATTCCCGAGCGCGGCCACCACTGCTGCTCACTGCTCCTCTCACCTCCCAGGGGGTGAACAAGGGTGATGGGTCAAATGCAGAGGGTAATTTCACCACACCTAGTGTGTGTGTGACTATCATTGGTACTTTAACTTTTTAACTTTAAAAACACAGCACTCCTGTCGTATAGAGGATCTTTGATGCTTTTGTGCTGGTTTGAGACATCACTCCTGCTGTATAGATGCCGCCATTTTCGTCTTCAGCGGGTCCTCCCACGACGCCGCCATCCTTGACTTCAGCGGATCCTCCCACGACGCCGCCATCCTTGACTTCAGCGGATCCTTTCATGATGCCGCCATCTTTGTCTTTAGAGTGTCCTCCCATAACACCACCATCTTCGTCTTCAGCGGGTCCTCCCACGACACCGCCATCCTTGACTTCAGCGGATCCTCCCACGACGCCGCCATCCTTGACTTCAGCGGATCCTCCCATGACGCCGCCATCCTTGACTTCAGCGGATCCTTTCATGATGCCGCCATCTTTGTCTTTAGAGTGTCCTCCCATAACACCACCATCTTCGTCTTCAGCGGATCCTCCCACGACACCGCCATCCTTGACTTCAGCGGATCCTCCCATGATGCCGTCATCTTTGTCTACAGCGGGTCCTCCCACGACGCCGCCATCCTTGACTTCAGCGGGTCCTCCCACGACACCCTCCCACGACACCGCCATCCTTGACTTCAACGGATCCTCCCATGATGCCGTCATCTTTGTCTTCGGCGGGTCCTCCCACGACGCCGCCATCTTTGTCTTCAGCGGGTCCTCCCACGACACCGCCATCTTTGTCTTCAGCGGGTCCTCCCACGACACCGCCATCTTTGTCTTCAGCGGGTCCTCCCACGACACCGCAATCTTTGTCTTCAGCGGGTCCTCCCACGACACCGCCATCTTTGTCTTCAGCGGGTCCTCCCACGACACCGCCATCTTTGTCTTCAGCTGGTCCTCCCATAATGCCACCATCTTTGTCTTCAGCGGGTCCTCCCACGACGCCGCCATCTTTGTCTTCAGCGGGTCCTCCCACGACACCGCCATCTTTGTCTTCAGCGGGTCCTCCCACGACACCGCCATCTTTGTCTTCAGCTGGTCCTCCCATAATGCCACCATCTTTGTCTTCAGCGGGTCCTCCCACGACGCCGCCATCTTTGTCTTCAGCGGGTCCTCCCACGACACCGCCATCTTTGTCTTCAGCGGGTCCTCCCACGACACCGCCATCTTTGTCTTCAGCTGGTCCTCCCATAACGCCACCATCTTTGTCTTCAGCGGGTCCTCCCACGACGCCGCCATCTTTGTCTTCAGCGGGTCCTCCCACGACACCGCCATCTTTGTCTTCAGCGGGTCCTCCCACGACACCGCCATCTTTGTCTTCAGCTGGTCCTCCCATAATGCCACCATCTTTGTCTTCAGCGGGTCCTCCCACGACGCCGCCATCTTTGTCTTCAGCGGGTCCTCCCACGACACCGCCATCTTTGTCTTCAGCGGGTCCTCCCACGACACCGCCATCTTTGTCTTCAGCTGGTCCTCCCATAATGCCACCATCTTTGTCTTCAGCGGGTCCTCCCACGACGCCGCCATCTTTGTCTTCAGCGGGTCCTCCCACGACACCGCCATCTTTGTCTTCAGCGGGTCCTCCCACGACACCGCCATCTTTGTTTTCAGCTGGTCCTCCCATAATGCCACCATCTTTGTCTTCAGCGGGTCCTCCCACGACGCCGCCATCTTTGTCTTCAGCGGGTCCTCCCACGACACCGCCATCTTTGTCTTCAGCGGGTCCTCCCACAACGCCAACATCTTTGTCTTCAGCGGGTCCTCCCATAATGCCACCATCTTTGTCTTCAGCGGGTCCTCCCACAACACCAACATCTTTGTCTTCAGCGGGTCCTCCCACAACGCCAACATCTTTGTCTTCAGCGGGTCCTCCCATAATGCCACCATCTTTTTCTTCAGCGGGTCCTCCCACAACGCCAACATCTTTGTCTTCAGCGGGTCCTCCCACAACGCCACCATCTTTGTCTTCAGCGGGTCCTCCCACAACGCCAACATCTTTGTCTTCAGCGGGTCCTCCCACAACGCCAACATCTTTGTCTTCAGCGGGTCCTCCCACAACGCCAACATCTTTGTCTTCAGCGGGTCCTCCCATAATGCCACCATCTTTTTCTTCAGCGGGTCCTCCCACAACGCCAACATCTTTGTCTTCAGCGGGTCCTCCCACAACGCCACCATCTTTGTCTTCAGCGGGTCCTCCCACAACGCCAACATCTTTGTCTTCAGCGGGTCCTCCCACAACGCCAACATCTTTGTCTTCAGCGGGTCCTCCCACAACGCCAACATCTTTGTCTTCAGCGGGTCCTCCCACAACGCCAACATCTTTGTCTTCAGCGGGTCCTCCCATAATGCCACCATCTTTGTCTTCAGCGGGTCCTCCCACAACGCCAACATCTTTGTCTTCAGTGGGTCCTACCATAACGCTACCATCCTCATCTTCAGCGGGTCCTCCCATGATGCCGCCATCATCAGCTCAAGCATCATCGTCACATACTGTACTACACACTACCACACACCACTACGACATACTACTACACACTACTACACACTACCACACACAACCACGACACACTACCACACACTACTACACACTACCACACACCAATACGACATACTACTACACACTACTACACACTACCACACACAACCACGACACACTACCACACACTACTACACACTACCACACACCAATACGACATACTACTACACACTACCACACACCACTACCACACACTACTACACACTACTACACACTAAACAGTGGTCCTCCTCGTGTCCATGAAGTCCAAAGCTGCTTCCTCTGAGTGTGTAGTGTTTTTTTGTGAGTTAACACAATCAAAGTTGTGTACTTCTTCACTACTGCAGCGAGTGAGACGAGATGAACGTTGAGATAAATAATCTTCTCCTCCTCCAGGAGTGATGGGAGAATACGAGCCCAAACTGGAAGTCACCTTCCCCTCATCCCTGTCAGCTGCCAAGGGTGTGACCGTCACCCTGGAGTGTTTCGCCCTGGGCAAGTAAGTCAACAAAGTTATTATAAGTCAACACACTTGTAATAAGTCAACAAATGTATTATAAGTCAACAAAGTTATTATAAGTCAACAAATATATTATAAGTCAACAAACTTGTAATAAGTCAACAAAGTTATTAGAAGTCAACACACTTGTAATAAGTCAACAAATTTATTATAAGTCAACAAAGTTATTATAAGTCAACAAATATATTATAAGTCAACAAACTTGTAATAAGTCAACAAAGTTACTATAAGTCAACAAACTTGTAATAAGTCAACAAATATATTATAAGTCAACAAACTTGTAATAAGTCAACAAATATATTATAAGTCAACAAACTTGTAATAAGTCAACAAAGTTACTACAAGTCAACAAAGTTATTATAAGTCAACAAATATATTATAAGTCAACAAAGATATTATAAGTCAACAAACTTGTAATAAGTCAACAAATGTATTATAAGTCAACAAAGATATTATATGTCAACAAAGATATTATAAGTCAACAAACTTGTAATAAGTCAACAAAGTTATTATAAGTCAACAAAGTTATTATAAGTCAACAAAGATATTATAAGTCAACAAACTTGTAATAAGTCAACAAATTTATTATAAGTCAACAAAGTTATTATAAGTCAACAAACTTGTAATAAGTCAACAAAGATATTATAAGTCAACAAAGTTACTACAAGTCAACAAAGTTATTATAAGTCAACAAATATATTATAAGTCAACAAAGATATTATAAGTCAACAAACTTGTAATAAGTCAACAAATGTATTATAAGTCAACAAAGATATTATATGTCAACAAAGATATTATAAGTCAACAAACTTGTAATAAGTCAACAAAGTTATTATAAGTCAACAAAGTTATTATAAGTCAACAAAGATATTATAAGTCAACAAACTTGTAATAAGTCAACAAATTTATTATAAGTCAACAAAGTTATTATAAGTCAACAAACTTGTAATAAGTCAACAAAGATATTATAAGTCAACAAAGTTATTATAAGTCAACACACTTGTAATAAGTCAACAAAGTTATTATAAGTCAACAAAGTTATTAAAAGTCAACAAACTTGTAATAAGTCAACAAAGTTATTATAAGTCAACAAAGTTATTATAAGTCAACACACTTGTAATAAGTCAACAAAGTTATTATAAGTCAACAAAGTTATTATAAGTCAACACACTTGTAATAAGTCAACACAGATATTATAAATTTAACAAACTTGTAATAAGTCAACAAAGATATATTAGTAAACAAATGTATTAGAAGTAAACAAACTTGTAATAAGTCAACAAAGATATTACAAGTAAACAAACTTGTAATAACTAAACAAAAATATTAGAAGTAAACAAACTTGTAATAAGTCAACAAATGTATTATAAGTAAACAAAGATATTATAAGTCAACAGAGATATTATAAGTCAACAAACTTGTAATAAGTCAACAAAGTTATTATAAGTCAACAAAGTTATTATAAGTCAACAAAGATATTATAAGTCAACAAACTTGTAATAAGTCAACAAATGTATTATAAGTCAACAAAGTTATTATAAGTCAACAAACTTGTAATAAGTCAACAAAGATATTATAAGTCAACAAAGTTATTATAAGTCAACACACTTGTAATAAGTCAACAAAGTTATTATAAGTCAACAAAGTTATTATAAGTCAACAAACTTGTAATAAGTCAACAAAGATATTAGAAGTCAACACACTTGTAATAAGTCAACAAAGTTATTATAAGTCAACAAATATATTATAAGTCAACAAACTTGTAATAAGTCAACAAATATATCAGAAGTCAACACACTTGTAATAAGTCAACAAAGTTATTATAAGTCAACAAAGTTATTATAAGTCAACAAACTTGTAATAAGTCAACAAAGTTATTATAAGTCAACAAAGTTATTATAAGTCAACAAACTTGTAAAAAGTCAACAAAGTTATTATAAGTCAACAAAGTTATTATAAGTCAACACACTTGTAATAAGTCAACACAGATATTATAAATTTAACAAACTTGTAATAAGTCAACAAAGATATATTAGTAAACAAATGTATTAGAAGTAAACAAACTTGTAATAAGTCAACAAAGATATTACAAGTAAACAAACTTGTAATAACTAAACAAAAATATTAGAAGTAAACAAATATATATATATATATATATATATATACATATATACATATATATATATATATATATATATATATATATGTATATATATAGGGCAGCACGGTGGTTCAGGGGTTAATGCATGTGCCTCACAATACAAAGGTCCTGAGTAGTCCTGAGTTCAATCCCGGGCTCGGGATCTTTCTGTGTGGAGTTTGCATGTTCTCCCCGTGACTGTGTGGGTTCCCTCCGGGTATTCCGGCTTCCTCCCACCTCCAAAGACATGCACCTGGGGATAGGCCCCTCCCACCTCCAAAGACATGCACCTGGGGATAGGCCCCTCCCACCTCCAAAGACATGCACCTGGGGATAGGCCCCTCCCACCTCCAAAGACATGCACCTGGGGATAGGTTGATTGGCAACACTAAATGTTGTGAATGTGAGTGTGAATGTTGTCTGTCTATCTGTGTTGGCCCTGTGATGAGGTAGCGACTTGTCCCGGGTGTACGCCGCCTTCCGCCCGAATGCAGCTGAGATAGGCTCCAGCACCCTCCGCGCCCCCGAAAGGGACAAGCAGCAGAAAATGGATGGATGGATGGATACAGTATATATATATATATATATTTCTGTATATATAATGACTGTTATTATTGATGTGTGTCCTTGGTGACAGTCCAGTTCCAACCATTACGTGGAGGAAACTGAATGGCAACATTCCCAAGAAGGCCAGACTTCGCAAGTCTCAGGCACTTCTGGAGATTCCTGACATCCAGCTGGAGGACTCGGGGACCTACGAGTGCAAAGCTGACAATCCTCGAGGAGGAGTCACCTTCAAAGGACTTCTACAGGTCTACGGTGAGTCTGGTGGTCCTGGTGCAGGACTCTGTGGGGGGTCTAGTGGTCCTGGTGCAGGACTCAGTGGGGGGTCTAGTGGTCCTGGTGCAGGACTCAGTGGGGGGTCTAGTGGTCCTGGTGCAGGACTCAGTGGGGGGTCTAGTGGTCGTGGTGCAGGATTCAGTGGGGGGTCTAGTGGTCCTGATGCAGGACTCTTGCTCTAAATGTTCACCAAAGAAAATAGAACTAAAAATATGATTTGTATTTCTTGTGGGAACAAAACAAGTTGAGGAAAAGACAAGCCTCAATAAGGAAATTTTGATCACCATGGCAACAAGTCATCGTTCGTCTCTTCCACACCAACATTTATTTTCTGACCTTCACTTTCACTTTAGTACAAGACATTCTGAGCAGCGCATGAAAATCACAACTAATAATCATGTTTTACTCTTGCAGAGTCTTAACTATTGTATGTTACACACCCATAATGGTTGTAAGTACACCTCTGCATAATACTGTACTCTAATTGACTTTAAAGACAAGGATGAAAGAAAAAGGTGGACTTACCTTTCAGGTTTGAAATAAGGTGTGTTCTGAAGGCAGGTGTCAAAGTGGGCTATGCAGCAACATTTATCACACCACATAATAATACTAATCATAATGATAATAAAGACAAAAATAATAATGATAATAATATTAATAAATATATTAACAATAATGATTCGATTAATAATAATAACAATGATGATAATGATCATAATAATACTCATGATAATTATACTAATACTACTACTAATAATAATAAAGATAATAATAATAATAGTGAAAATTATTTTAGTAATAATAATACAATAATAATAGTATTACTAATAATAACAACAATAATAGTATATTAATAACAATATTAATATTATTATTATTGATAATAACATTATCAATACTAATAATAATTAAGGTAATAATAAAATTATATAAACAGATTATATAATAAATATATTAATACAAAATATAAAGACAATAATAAAAATGATATTAATAATAATATTATAAGAGATAATAATAATAATAATAAATATAATCAATCAATCAATCAATCAATCAATCAATCAATCAATCAATCAAAGTTTACTTAAATAGCCCTTAATCACGAATGTCTCTAAGGGCTGCTTTTATTAATAATAAGAGAAAGTATGTTAATGATAATAATAATACTAGTGACAATTATATTAATACTAATAATAATCATGAAGATAATAATAATAGTGATCATTATTTTTATAATAATAATATATAAAAAGTATTATTAATAATAATAAGAACACTTATGATATTATATTATTAATAATAATGATAATAATTGTAATAATGATGATAATAATAATGATAATAAAGATAGAGATAATATAATACAGATATTAATAATAAAGATAATGTAGTAGTAATATTGATATTAATAATGATGATAATGGGGACGGCGTGGCGCGGTTGGGAGAGTGGCTGTGCCAGCAACCTAATGGTTCCTGGTTCGATCCCCACCTTCTACCAACCTCGTCACGTCCGTTGTGTCCTTGAGCAAGACACTTCACCCTTGCTCCTGATGGCTGCTGGTTAGCGCCATGCATGGCAGCATCAGTGTGTGAATGTGTGTGTGAATGGGTGAATGTGGAAATAGTGTCAAAGTGCTTTGAGTACCTTGAAGGTAGAAAAGCGCTATACAAGTATAACCCATTTACCATTTATAATGATAATAATATTATTAATAATAATAATGATACAATTATTAATATTAGTATTATTATTAAAAATTATATTGATAATATTAATAATCGTAATAATAATTATATTAGTTATAATACTATTAATAATGATTTTAAAAATGATATTATTAATAATAGTAATAATAATAATGATAATATTAGTAATAGTAATAATAATGATGATGAAATTATTAATAGTAATAATATTATTGGTATTAATAAAAGTATTAATAATGATATTAGTCATGATAATAATATTAATATTAAAAATGAAATTATTAATAATAATTTTAGTCATTGTATTGATCAATCATAATATTAAAAATGATAATAATAATAATATTATTAAAAATGATAATAATAATAATAATATTAGTCATGATAATGATGTTAATAATGTTTTTAAAAAATGCTATGATTAATAATAATAATGATATTAGTCATGATAATGATATCAATAATGATTTTAAAAATTATATAATTAATAATAATAATAATGATATTAGTCATGATAATGATATGAATAATGATTTTAAAAATGATATAATTAATAATAATAATGATATTAGTCTTGATAATGATAGATATTGTGTGTTGCAGCGTCACCAGAGTGGGTGAAGAAGATGGAGGACAGGCGGGTGGACAGTGGAGAGACTCTGCAGTGGGAGTGCAAGGCCACAGGGAGACCCAGGCCCACATATCGCTGGTTACGTAACGCTTTACCTTTGACGTCGCAGGTACGACGCCCTCACCTGGTCTTCTTTGCTCAAAGGCATCATGGCTGTGGTCTGTTCCAGGGTCGAATAGAGGTGGTGAACGGCCAGCTGACCATCCACCAAGTGCAGCCTGCAGACTCAGGAGTGTACCAGTGTGTGGTGGAGAACACCCACGCTGCACTCTACGCCAACGCTGCACTCACCGTTTTAGGTAGGGAGGTCATCACTTCATCACACAACTGTGTTGTATCACATGGTCAGTTCCAGGGTCTAACATTTTAGGTAAGAAGGTCATCACTTCATCACACAACTATGTTGTATCACAAAATCCTTTTCAACTTATATTCAATTGAATAGACTGCAAAGACAAGATATTTCATGTTCACACTGAGAAACTTTGTTATTTTTGTGCAAATTATCATGAACTTAGAATTTAATGGCAGCAACACATTGCAAAAAAGTTGTCAGAGGGGCATTTTTACCACTGTGTTACATGGCCTTTCCTTTTAACAACACTCAGTAAAGGTTTGGGAACTGAGGAGACACATTTTTGAAGTGGAATTCTTTCCCATTCTTGCTTGATGTACAGCTTAAGTTGTTCAACAGTCCGGGGGTCTCTGTTGTGGTATTTTACCTTCATAATGCACCACACATTTTCAATGGGAGACAGGTCTGGACTACAGGCAGGCCAGTCTAGTACCCGCACTCTTTTACTATGAAACCACGCTGTTGTAACATGTGGCTTGGCATTGTCTTGCTGAAATAAGCAGGGGCGTCCATGGTAACGTTGCTTGGATGGCAACATATGTTGCTCCAAAAGCTGTATGTACCTTTCAGCATTAATGGTGCCTTCACCGATGTGTAAGTTACCCATGTCTTGGCCACTAATACACCCCCATACCATCACACATGCTGCCTTTTACACTTTGCACCTAGAACAATCCGGATGGTTCTTTTCCTCTTTGGTCCGGAGGACACGACGTCCACAGTTTCCAAAAACAATTTGAAATGTGGACTCGTCAGACCACAGAACACTTTTCCACTTTGCATCAGTCCATCTTAGATGAGCTCGGGCCCAGCGAATCGTTTCTGGGTGTTGTTGATAAATGGCTTTGGCTTTGCATAGTAGAGTTTTAACTTGCACTTACAGATGTAGCGAGCGACTGTAGTTACTGACAGTGGCTTTCTAGAGTGTTCCTGAGCCCATGTGGTGATATCCTTTACACACTGATGTTGCTTTTTGTTGCAGTACCGCCTGAGGGATCCAAGGTGTGTAATATCATGGCTTTACGTGCAGTGATTTCTCCAGATTCTCTGAACCTTTTGATTATATTACAGAGCGTAGATGGTGAAATCCCTAAATTCCTTGTTGAGAAATGTTGTTCTTAAACAATTTGCTCAGGCATTTGTTGACAAAGTGGTGACCCTCGCCCCGTCCTTGTTTGTGAATGGCTGAGCATTTCATGGAAGCTGCTTTTATACCCAATCATGGCACCCACCTGTTCCCAATTAGCCTGTTCACCTGTGGGATGTTCCAAATAAGTCTTTGATGAGCATTCCTCAACTTTCTCACTCTTTTTTGCCACTTGTGCCAGCTTTTTTGAAACATGTTGCATGCATCAAATTCCAAATGAGCTAATATTTGCAAAAAATACCAAAGTTTCTCAGTGTGAACATGAAATATCTTGTCTTTGCAGTCTATTCAATTGAATATAAGTTGAAAAGGATTTGTTGTATTCTCTTTTTATTTAGCATTTACACAACGTGACAACTTCACTGCTTTTGGGCTTTGTAGTTCCTGTGGTGTCACATATAAGATGTGAAGATGCAATGAGAAGACATGATGTTTGTAATGCAGGAGGTGCTGCTGTGTGATTGATGATCAATATGAAGGAGGGAAGTGTGATTGAAGATCAATATGAAGCATAGAAATGTGATTGATGATCAATAAGAATGTAGAAGAGAAGGACACAGTGTAGTTAGAACAATGTCAGCCATGATGTTTGCTAATAGAAGGCCACAAAGGTTCCTAATGGACCAATAAGGACACACTTAGAAGACACATCAACATTCAGAGAGGGACTCCGACAGCTGTTTGTCGGACGCTCACAAACGCACCACGATGCCTTCATGAGCCTCACTCACCCTGCAGCTGCATTCATTCTGTCCTCTGATGATGTTCTCCTTGACTCACAGCTGCTGACACCCAGTCCCCTTCAGGGTCCCCTCTAGACGTCCCCTTCAGGGTCCCCTCTGGACGTCCCCTTCAGGGTCCCCTCTAGACGTCCCCTTCAGAGTCTCCTGGGACACTTTGATTGGCAGTCAGCAGAGCCTATTTCCAAGGACACTCTGTGACATTTGCAGAATCTCTGGCCCCGTTCTCCACTTTTCTATATGTATTCTGACACTATTACTTCATTCATAACCAGTGCAATAATCACCCCTTCTCTCGACAGATATTAATAACTATAAAGACAATCGCTCCTCCCACCAGTTATTAATAATAGCTGCCACTTTTCATAAGAAACATATTCACACATTGACGTGTGATACTATAAAAGCAATTACTCCTCCATCAGTTATTAATAATAACTGCCACTTTGCATACAAGCATATGCACACATAAATGTGTCATATTATAAAGGCGATCACTCTTCCCACCAGTTATCAATGATAACTGCTACTTAATATTGTAATATCAATTGAACCAAAAAGACTCCAAGTGTTCCAGAAACTTCAAGCCCAACATAGACTTGTGTATGCACACATGTCCTGTGATTATTTATACTATTGCTCTTGCCAGTTACTAATGATAAGCACCGCTGTCCCATATGAAGCACAATGACATCATACTCATGTCACATTTGTCTGATGGCTCCTCTCGCCAGTTTGCACTTTACATGATATCGCTTGAACTCGTCACACTGTAAATTGTCCACCACTTCAAAGCCCAATGATGATGTCATGGAGATGATGTCACTGTCATGGTGATGATGTCATGGAGATGATGACATGGTGATGATGCCATGGGGATGATGTCACAGTCATGGTGGAGATGCCATGGTGAGGATGCCATGGTGATGATGTCATGGTGATGATGTCACTGTCGTGGTGATGATGTCACTATCATGGTGAAGATGTCATGGTGATGATGTCACTGTTATGGTGATGATGTCACTGTCATGGTGATAATGTCATGTTGATGATATGATGTATGATGTCACTGTCATGGTGATGATGCCATGGTGATGATGTCACTATCATCGTGATGATGTCATGGTGATGATGTCACTGTCATGTTATCATGTCATGGTGATGATGTCATGACGTAAAGTAAAAGTAGGTATGATAGTCACACACACACTAGGTGTGGTGAAATTTGTCCTCAGCATTTGATCCCTCCCCTTGTTTACCCCCTGGGAGGTGAGGGGAGCAGTGAGCAGCAGCTGGAATCATTTTTGGTGATTTAACCCCCAATTCCAACCCTTGATGCTGAGTGCCAAGCAGGGAGGTAATGGCTCCCATTTTTATAGTCTTTGGTATGACTCGGCCGGGGTTTGAACTCACGACCTACTCTAACCACTAGGCCACTAAGTAGGTTACTGTCATGGTGGTGATGTCATGGAGATGATGTCATAATGTATGATGTCATGGTGATGATGTTACTGCCATGGCAATGATGATGATGTCACTGACATGGTGATGATGGCATGGTGATGATGCCACTATCATGGCAATGATGGCATGGTGACGATGTCATGGTGTATGATGTCATGGTGATGATGTCACTGTCATGGTGATGATGTCATTGTCATGGTGATGTCATGATGTATGATGTCACTGTCATGGTGGTGATGTCATGACATATGATGTCACTGTCATGGTGGTGGTGTCATGGTGATGATGTCACTCTCATGGTGATCACGTCATGGTGATGATGTCACTATCATGGTGATGATGTCATGACGTATGATGTCACTACCATGGTGATGATGTCCTGTGATATGTCATGATGTATGATGTCACTATCATGGCGATGATGTCATGGTGATGATGTCACTATTATGGTGATGATGATGTCATGTGATGATGATGTCATAGTGCTGATGACACTCTCATGGTACTGATGTCATGTAATGATGTCACTATCATGGTGATGATTTCACTATCATGGTGATGCTGTCACTATCATGGTGATGATGTCACTCTCATGTTTGTAATGTCATGGTGATGATGTCATGGTGATGATGTCACTGTCATGGTGATGATGTCACTGTCATGGTGATGATGTCATTGTCATGGTGATGTCATGATGTATGATGTCACTGTCATGGTGGTGATGTCATGACATATGATGTCACTGTCATGGTGGTGGTGTCATGGTGATGATGTCACTCTCATGGTGATCACGTCATGGTGATGATGTCACTATCATGGTGATGATGTCATGACGTATGATGTCACTACCATGGTGATGATGTCCTGTGATGATATGTCATGATGTATGATGTCACTATCATGGCGATGATGTCATGGTGATGATGTCACTATTATGGTGATGATGATATCATGTGATGATGATGTCATAGTGATGATGACACTCTCATGGTACTGATGTCATGTGATGATGTCACTATCATGGTGATGATTTCACTATCATGGTGATGCTGTCACTATCATGGTGATGATGTCATGGTGATGATGTCACTCTCATGTTTGTAATGTCATGGGGATGATGTCACTCATGGTGATGATGTCATGGTGATGATGTCACTCTCATGGTGATGATGTCAAGGTGATGATGTCACTATCATGGTGATGATGTCATGGTGTGATGCCACTCTCATGGTGAGGATGTCACTCTCATGGTGATGATGATATGGTGATGATGTCACTATCCAAGTGATGATGTCATGGTGATATTGTCTCTATCAAGGTGATGATGTCATTATCATGGCAATGATGTATAATGAATGAATAATTCAAATAGAATAGAAAGTACTTTATTGATCCCTGGGGGAAATTCAGCACCACAATAGACAATAATAATAATAAATAATATAATATAATATATATATAATATATGAATAATATAAATATATTCTACATATACTCTACATTTAAGTGCAGTCAAGGAACATATGCATTATACAGTCTGATGGCTGTCGGTATGAAGGACCTCCTGTGTGGTTCCGTGTTGCATTCTGGGAGTCTGAGCCTTCCACCGAACGTGCTCATTCTCCCCGCAAGGTCCGAGTGTAGTGGGTGGGAGGTGTTGTCCATAATGTGTTGTCCATAATGTGAGTGTAGTGGGTGGGAGGTGTTGTCCATTATGTGAGTGTAGTGGGTGGGAGGTGTTGTCCATAATGTGAGTGTAGTGGGTGGGAGGTGTTGTCCATAATGTGAGTGTAGTATGGTGGGAGGTGTTGTCCATAATGTGAGTGTAGTGGGTGGGAGGTGTTGTCCATTATGTGAGTGTAGTGGGTGGGAGGTGTTGTCCATAATGTGAGTGTAGTGGGTGGGAGGTGTTGTCCATAATGTGTTGTCCATAATGTGAGTGTAGTGGGTGGGAGGTGTTGTCCATTATGTGAGTGTAGTGGGTGGGAGGTGTTGTCCATAATGTGAGTGTAGTGGGTGGGAGGTGTTGTCCATAATGTGAGTGTAGTGGGTGGGAGGTGTTGTCCATAATGTGAGTGTAGTATGGTGGGAGGTGTTGTCCATAATGTGAGTGTAGTGGGTGGGAGGTGTTGTCCATAATGTGAGTGTAGTGGGTGGGAGGTGTTGTCCATTATGTGAGTGTAGTGGGTGGGAGGTGTTGTCCATAATGTGAGTGTAGTGGGTGGGAGGTGTTGTCCATAATGTGAGTGTAGTGGGTGGGAGGTGTTGTCCATTATGTGAGTGTAGTGGGTGGGAGGTGTTGTCCATTATGTGAGTGTAGTGGGTGGGAGGTGTTGTCCATAATGTGAGTGTAGTGGGTGGGAGGTGTTGTCCATAATGTGAGTGTAGTGGGTGGGAGGTGTTGTCCATTATGTGAGTGTAGTGGGTGGGAGGTGTTGTCCATAATGTGAGTGTAGTGGGTGGGAGGTGTTGTCCATTATGTGAGTGTAGTGGGTGGGAGGTGTTGTCCATAATGTGAGTGTAGTGGGTGGGAGGTGTTGTCCATTATGTGAGTGTAGTGGGTGGGAGGTGTTGTCCATAATGTGAGTGTAGTGGGTGGGAGGTGTTGTCCATTATGTGAGTGTAGTGGGTGGGAGGTGTTGTCCATAATGTGAGTGTAGTGGGTGGGAGGTGTTGTCCATAATGTGAGTGTAGTGGGTGGGAGGTGTTGTCCATTATGTGAGTGTAGTGGGTGGGAGGTGTTGTCCATAATGTGAGTGTAGTGGGTGGGAGGTGTTGTCCATAATGTGAGTGTAGTGGGTGGGAGGTGTTGTCCATCATGTGAGTGTAGTGGGTGGGAGGTGTTGTCCATAATGTGAGTGTAGTGGGTGGGAGGTGTTGTCCATTATGTGAGTGTAGTGGGTGGGAGGTGTTGTCCATAATGTGAGTGTAGTGGGTGGGAGGTGTTGTCCATAATGTGAGTGTAGTGGGTGGGAGGTGTTGTCCATTATGTGAGTGTAGTGGGTGGGAGGTGTTGTCCATAATGTGAGTGTAGTGGGTGGGAGGTGTTGTCCATCATGTGAGTGTAGTGGGTGGGAGGTGTTGTCCATCATGTGAGTGTAGTGGGTGGGAGGTGTTGTCCATCATGTGAGTGTAGTGGGTGGGAGGTGTTGTCCATCATGTGAGTGTAGTGGGTGGGACGTGTTGTCCATCATGTGAGTGTAGTGGGTGGGAGGTGTTGTCCATAATGTGAGTGTAGTGGGTGGGAGGTGTTGTCCATAATGTGAGTGTAGTGGGTGGGAGGTGTTGTCCATCATGTGAGTGTAGTGGGTGGGAGGTGTTGTCCATAATGTGAGTGTAGTGGGTGGGAGGTGTTGTCCATTATGTGAGTGTAGTGGGTGGGAGGTGTTGTCCATTATGTGAGTGTAGTGGGTGGGAGGTGTTGTCCATAATGTGAGTGTAGTGGGTGGGAGGTGTTGTCCATAATGTGAGTGTAGTGGGTGGGAGGTGTTGTCCATTATGTGAGTGTAGTGGGTGGGAGGTGTTGTCCATAATGTGAGTGTAGTGGGTGGGAGGTGTTGTCCATTATGTGAGTGTAGTGGGTGGGAGGTGTTGTCCATAATGTGAGTGTAGTGGGTGGGAGGTGTTGTCCATTATGTGAGTGTAGTGGGTGGGAGGTGTTGTCCATAATGTGAGTGTAGTGGGTGGGAGGTGTTGTCCATTATGTGAGTGTAGTGGGTGGGAGGTGTTGTCCATAATGTGAGTGTAGTGGGTGGGAGGTGTTGTCCATTATGTGAGTGTAGTGGGTGGGAGGTGTTGTCCATAATGTGAGTGTAGTGGGTGGGAGGTGTTGTCCATAATGTGAGTGTAGTGGGTGGGAGGTGTTGTCCATCATGTGAGTGTAGTGGGTGGGAGGTGTTGTCCATAATGTGAGTGTAGTGGGTGGGAGGTGTTGTCCATTATGTGAGTGTAGTGGGTGGGAGGTGTTGTCCATAATGTGAGTGTAGTGGGTGGGAGGTGTTGTCCATAATGTGAGTGTAGTGGGTGGGAGGTGTTGTCCATTATGTGAGTGTAGTGGGTGGGAGGTGTTGTCCATAATGTGAGTGTAGTGGGTGGGAGGTGTTGTCCATCATGTGAGTGTAGTGGGTGGGAGGTGTTGTCCATCATGTGAGTGTAGTGGGTGGGAGGTGTTGTCCATCATGTGAGTGTAGTGGGTGGGAGGTGTTGTCCATCATGTGAGTGTAGTGGGTGGGACGTGTTGTCCATCATGTGAGTGTAGTGGGTGGGAGGTGTTGTCCATAATGTGAGTGTAGTGGGTGGGAGGTGTTGTCCATCATGTGAGTGTAGTGGGTGGGAGGTGTTGTCCATTATGTGAGTGTAGTGGGTGGGAGGTGTTGTCCATAATGTGAGTGTAGTGGGTGGGAGGTGTTGTCCATAATGTGAGTGTAGTGGGTGGGAGGTGTTGTCCATAATGTGAGTGTAGTGGGTGGGAGGTGTTGTCCATAATGTGAGTGTAGTGGGTGGGAGGTGTTGTCCATAGTGTGAGTGTAGTGGGTGGGAGGTGTTGTCCATAATGTGAGTGTAGTGGGTGGGAGGTGTTGTCCATAGTGTGAGTGTAGTGGGTGGGAGGTGTTGTCCATAATGTGAGTGTAGTGGGTGGGAGGTGTTGTCCATAGTGTGAGTGTAGTGGGTGGGAGGTGTTGTCCATAATGTGAGTGTAGTGGGTGGGAGGTGTAGGAGTTTTGCTAGACTTCTCCTCAGTGACACCACCACCAGAGAGTCTAGCTCCACTCCCACCACGTTACTGGCCTTCTCTAGCAACTTGTCCAGTGTGTTTGCGTCCCTGGCTCTCAGCCCGCTGCCCCAGCAGGCCATGGCGTACAAGAAGGCGTAGAACATCTTCAACATCTCATTATAAATGTCATATATAAATAATCCTTGCTGACAAAGCCTGGCAGCCCCGACATGAATTAGATTTTATTGATCTGCTGCCACTTTAAACTGCTTTAGTTCACGTTTGATTTGATCTTTGTGCACCGGAATCTCAGCAACGTCAACAATTTGGTGATGAAGATGTATTTTACAAGGAAAGATGCTAATGTAGGTCAAGAGATGCTAAGCATCACAACACATCTTCTCTTCATGTTATGAGCGAACTACTTGGTGTCATTAATGAAGTCAGCATCATTCTTCAGTTCCAGTCTCAATCTATGTTCTTTCTACAAGTCAGCATCATTCTTCAGTTCCAGTCTAAATCTATGTTCTTTCTACAAGTCAGCATCATTCTTCAGTTCCAGTCTAAATCTATTTTTTGTACAAGTCAGTATCATTCTTCAGTTCCAGTCTCAATCTGTTTTTTCTAAAAGTCAGTATCATTCTTCAGTTCCAGTCTCAATCTGTTTTTTGTACAAGTCAGCATCATTCTTCAGTTCCAGTCTCAATCTATGTTCTTTCTACAAGTCAGCATCATTCTTCAGTTCCAGTCTCAATAAAACACAAGCATGTTTTGCTAGCACACATGATGATGCATCAATGCTAAAGCAATCCTCTCGTCACTCTCTCAGCATCACCGCCCGTCTTCTTGGCCAACGCCGTGCGAGTCATGGCCACACTTGGCAAGGACGTGTCCATGGAGTGCAAAGCGCGGGCGTCGCCCAGAGCCAGGATGACGTGGCAGCGAGGAGAGCGCAGGATCCAGCCCAGCAGAAGGTGACAATGAAGTGTTCTCTCTCAGTATTACTACAATTTTAAAGCGATGACCTTTTGATATTTCACAATAAAAGTACCTCACTGACTGATTTAATACAGTCAAGCTACTTTATTTTATTCAAATGCTTTCAAACGACCAAATAATCATTTAAAAATGACTAATTAATTGTGAGTCGTTTTTAAAGATCTTTTATCATCATTTTTATACCATCAACATGGAACTGGACCTTTTGTTCATTCTGACGCTTTTCTCAACCACACACACACACACACACACACACACACACACACACGCACACACACACACACACACACACACACACACACACACACACACACACACATTTCATTTCATTTTTCATTTATTTATTTATTTCAGGCAATGACATAAAAAAGTACAAAGTTGACAACACATAATAATATAAATTAATATAGTGCAAAATGTAATGTATAGCAGTGGTCCCCAACCACCGTGCCGTGGCCCGGTACCAGTCCGCGGACCGATTGGTACCGGGCCGCGCAAGAAATTAAAAAAAAAAAAAAAAAAAAATTTTAAATACTTTTAAAAAAAAAAAAAAAAAAAAAAAAATTAAATCAACATAAAAACACTATATATACATATTGTGTATGTGTATGTCAATATAGATCAATACAGTCTGCAGGTATACAGTCCGTAAGCACACATGATTGATGAAAAAAAAAAAAAAAATCCCCCCCACGCCCCCCCCCGGGCGTGGGACAAATTTTCAAGCGACAAAAAGGTTGGGGACCACTGATGTATAGTATGTAATGCATGATTGTCCAGTTTTGCCTGAACGCGAGTGGGAAGAAAATAACTTAACACACACACACACACACACACACACACACACACACACATTGTTGTATTTGTTACCTTCTTGAGACCTCTGAAAAATTTCTACCTCTTTAGGACTACCCTTTCTAGATATATAAAGATATAATGTTATATAGATATAACATTAATAATATATACATATGCAAATATTTAAAAAAAACTTTTTGTGAAAAATGACTTGGAATTTTAAAAGAAAAAGGTCACAATTTCACAAGAAAAACGTAGAATTTTGGCAGTATTATAATAAAAGTCGTAATTTTACTCAAAGCAAGTCAAGGTTTTACAAGAAAAACGGATCAATTGTGCAATATTATGATACAAGTTGGAATTTTACTCAGTAACAGTCGCAAATTTACAAGTAAAGCTTAAAATTTGGGCAATTTTACGAAAAGAGTTGTAACTTTACTCGACAAAAGTCCCAATTTTATAAGAAAACCTGGCAATAATATAATAATCTGAATTTTACTTGGCAAAATGAGGACAAATGTCGACATTTTACTCAAAAAATGTCACTGTTTTACAAGAACAACAACAAAAATTGGCAATATTGTGATACAAGTCTGAATTTTGTATGACAAATGTCACCATTTTGCATTAAAAAGTAATAATTTTACATTAAAAAGTAATACATTTGCGAGAAAACATTGCAATATCACAGAAACAGGAAGAATAAGAGAAATTGTTCCCAATTTTATGAGAAAAAAGTCGACACATTGTGAGAAAAAGACGCTTTTACTTAATTTTTGTAATTGGTTTTTAATCACTTCAAGTTATTACAGTATGTCTCTATATACATATTTATTTATTTATTTTAATCAATTTTGGCCAAAGGGGGCGCGTTTTAATTTCTTACATACACTTGTTATATGTTGACCAGAGGGGGAGCACTTAAAATGTTTACACACACTTGTTATTTCATATGTTGACCAGAGGGGGAGCACTTAAAATGTTTACACACACTTGTTATTTCATATGTTGACCAGAGGGGGAGCACTTAAAATGTTTACACACACTTGTTATTTCATATGTTGACCAAAGGGGGAGCACTTAAAATGTTTACACACACTTGTTATTTCATATGTTGACCAAAGGGGGAGAACTTAGAATGTTTACACACACTTGTTATTTCATATGTTCACCAGAGGGGGAGCACTTAAAATGGTTACACACACTTGTTATTTCATATGTTGACCATAGGGGGAGCAATTAAAATGTTTACACACACTTGTTATTTCATATGTTGACCAGAAGGGGAGCACTTAAAATGTTTACACACACTTGTTATTTCATATGTTGACCAGAGGGGGAGCACTTAAAATGTTTACACACACTTGTTATTTCATATGTTGACCAGAGGGGGAGCACTTAAAATGTTTACACACACTTGTTATTTCATATGTTGACCAGAGGGGGAGAACTTAGAATGTTTACACACACTTGTTATTTCATATGTTGACCAGAGGGGGAGCAATAAAATGTTTACACACACTTGTTATTTCATATGTTGACCAGAGGGGGAGCACTTAAAATGTTTACACACACTTGTTATTTCATATGTAGACCAGAGGGGGAGCACTTAAAATGTTTACACACACTTGTTATTTCATATGTTGACCAGAGGGGGAGCACTTAAAATGTTTACACACACTTGTTATTTCATATGTTGACCAGAGGGGGAGCACTTAAAATGTTTACACACACTTGTTATTTCATATGTTGACCAGAGGGGGAGCACTTAAAATGTTTACACACACTTGTTATTTCATATGTTGACCAGAGGGGGAGAACTTAGAATGTTTACACACACTTGTTATTTCATATGTTCACCAGAGAGGGAGCACTTAAAATGTTTACACACACTTGTTATTTCATATGTTGACCATAGGGGGAGCAATTAAAATGTTTACACACACTTGTTATTTCATATGTTGACCAGAAGGGGAGCACTTAAAATGTTTACACACACTTGTTATTTCATATGTTGACCAGAGGGGGAGCACTTAAACTGTTTACACACACTTGTTATTTCATATGTTGACCAGAGGGGGAGCACTTAAAATGTTTACACACACTTGTTATTTCATATGTTGACCAGAGGGGGAGAACTTAGAATGTTTACACACACTTGTTATTTCATATGTTGACCAGAGGGGGAGCAATAAAATGTTTACTCACACTTGTTATTTCATATGTTGACCAGAGGGGGAGCACTTAAAATGTTTACACACACTTGTTATTTCATATGTTGACCAGAGGGGGAGCACTTAAAATGTTTACACACACTTGTTATTTCATATGTTGACCAGAGGGGGAGCACTTAGAATGTTTACACACACTTGTTATTTCATATGTTGACCAGAGGGGGAGCACTTAGAATGTTTACACACACTTGTTATTTCATATGTTCACCAGAGGGGGAGCACTTAAAATGTTTACACACACTTGTTATTTCATATGTTGACCAGAGGGGGAGCACTTAAAATGTTTACACACACTTGTTATTTCATATGTTGACCAGAGGGGGAGGACTTAAAATGTTTACACACACTTGTTATATGTTGACCAGAGGGGGAGCACTTAAAATGTTTACACACACTTGTTATTTCATATGTTGACCAGAGGGGGAGCACTTAAAATGTTTACACACACTTGTTATTTCATATGTTGAGCAGAGGGGGAGAACTTAGAATGTTTACACACACTTGTTATTTCATATGTTCACCAGAGGGGGAGCAATTAAAATGTTTACACACACTTGTTATTTCATATGTTGACCATAGGGGGAGCAATTAAAATGTTTACACACACTTGTTATTTCATATGTTGACCAGAAGGGGAGCACTTAAAATGTTTACACACACTTGTTATTTCATATGTTGACCAGAGGGGGAGCACTTAAAATGTTTACACACACTTGTTATTTCATATGTTGACCAGAGGGGGAGCACTTAAAATGTTTACACACACTTGTTATTTCATATGTTGACCAGAGGGGGAGAACTTAGAATGTTTACACACACTTGTTATTTCATATGTTGACCAGAGGGGGAGCAATTAAAATGTTTACACACACTTGTTATTTCATATGTTGACCAGAGGGGGAGCACTTAAAATGTTTACACACACTTGTTATTTCATATGTTGACCAGAGGGGGAGCACTTAAAATGTTTACACACACTTGTTATTTCATATGTTGACCAGAGGGGGAGCACTTAGAATGTTTACACACACTTGTTATTTCATTTGTTGACCAGAGGGGGAGCACTTAGAATGTTTACACACACTTGTTATTTCATATGTTCACCAGAGGGGGAGCACTTAAAATGTTTACACACACTTGTTATTTCATATGTTGACCATAGGGGGAGCAATTAAAATGTTTACACACACTTGTTATTTCATATGTTGACCAGAGGGGGAGCACTTAAAATGTTTACACACACTTGTTATTTCATATGTTCACCAGAGGGGGAGCACTTAAAATGTTTACACACACTTGTTATTTCATATGTTGACCAGAGGGGGAGCACTTAGAATGTTTACACACACTTGTTATTTCATATGTTGACCAGAGGGGGAGCAATTAAAATGTTTACACACACTTGTTATTTCATATGTTGACCAGAGGGGGAGCACTTAAAATGTTTACACACACTTGTTATTTCATATGTTGACCAGAGGGGGAGCAATTAAAATGTTTACACACACTTGTTATTTCATATGTTGACCAGAGGGGGAGCACTTTTAAAAGCGACACACAGTCAGTTTGAAAAATCCCTCCTTTTTGGGACCACCCTCATTTTGATAGATGTCACCAGCAGGGGGTGCACATGAGACATTCTCTATTAGATGCAATGTTATTAAATTATGTCATCACTTGTTCACACCTCCTCATATGGAAGATACTTTTCCTTCTTCATGTCTCAAGAAGGGTAGAAATACAAGAACACACACACACACACATTTAAGGATAGGTAACGTTCACATTTGAACCAATAGGGTACCAATTCCCGGTACCTGAATCGTTACAGGTACTTAAGGGTACCATTTTTGGTACTTTAATGTGTTAACTTGTTGCTAATAAAAAGTGATGTTTTAATGTAAGACAGTAGATGGCAGTACTGTACAGGCAATCTATGGTATGTTGTCCAACTGTTGTGTTGCGCCATACAAAGTGTTAATATTGTAAGTATTGTGCTTATTACACAGCAGCTGTTGGATTGTGACATCCATCTTAGTTGTAGTTCCCGTTACTACATTTGGAGGTGTTGAAATTGCCATGTAAAATGGCTAATGCTAATAGTAGCCTGTTTATGGCAAATCCAATGTAAATTAGCATCAAGCTAGCACACTTTGGAAGAGTGGAGTCTCACTTTTCGTTGGAGCGTTTTCTACCAAGCATTGGTAGGGGACGGCGTGGCTCGGTTGGTAGCATCCTGAAGGTTCCTGGTTCGATCCCCGGCTTCCACCGTCCTAGTCATGTGCTTGAGCAGGAAAATGAACCCTTGCTCCTGATGGATGGCGGTTAGGGTCATCAGCGGGAGCTGACCAGATGCTCCTCCTGAATGGCAGAGCTGCTCACCCTATCTCTAAGGGAGAGCCCCGCCCCCGATGGAAGAAACTCATTTGGGCCGCTTGTACCCGTGATCTTATCCTTTCAGTCATAACCCAAAGCTCATGACCATAGGTGAGGATGGGAACGTAGATCGACCGGTAAATTGAGAGCTTTGCCTTCCGGCTCAGCTCCTTCTTCACCACAACGGGTCGATACAGGGTCCGCATCACTGCAGACACAGCGCCTTATGATCCTCTCTTCCTTCACTCGTGAACAAGACTCCGAGGTACTTG
This sequence comes from Entelurus aequoreus, assembly GCF_033978785.1. Taxonomy (NCBI): domain Eukaryota; kingdom Metazoa; phylum Chordata; class Actinopteri; order Syngnathiformes; family Syngnathidae; genus Entelurus; species Entelurus aequoreus. The sequence continues at coordinate 44,524,224 of NC_084740.1, forward strand.
AACTCCTCCACTTGGGGCAGGGTCTCCTCCCCAACCCTTTTCCGGGCGAGAACCATGGACTCGAACTTGGAGGTTCTGATTCTCATCCCAGTCGCTTCACACTCAACTGCGAACCGATCTAGTGAGAGCTGAAGATCCTGACCAGATGAAGCTATCAGGACCACATCTGCATAAAGCAAAGACCTAATCCCGCAGCCACCAAACTGGATCCCCTCAACGCCCTGACTGTGCCTAGAAATTCTGTCCATAAAAGTTATGAACAGAACGGGTGACAAAGGGCAGCCTTGGCAGAGTCCAACCCTCACTGGAAACGTGTCCGACTTACTGCTGGGAATGCGGACCACGCTATGACACCGATCATACAGGGAGCGGACCGCCACAATCAGACAGTCCGATACCCCATACTCTCTGAGCACTCCCCACAGGACTTCTCCAGGAACACGGTGGAATGCCTTTTCCAAGTCCACAAAGCACATGTAGACTGGTTGGGTCAACTCCCATGCACCCTCAAGGACCCTGCCGAGAGTATAGAGCTGGTCCACAGTTCCATGACCAGGACGAAAACCACACTGTTCCTCCTGAATCTGAGGGTTTGACTGTCCGGCGTAGCCTCCTTTCCAGTACAGCTGAGTAGACCTTACTGGGAAGGCTGAGGAGTGTGATCCCACGATAGTTGGAACGCACCCTCCGGTTCCCCTTCTTAAAGTGAGGAACCACCACCCTTGTCTGCCAATTTAGAGGCACCTCCCCCAATGTCCACGCACTGTTGCAGAGTCTTGTCAACCGTGACAGCCCCACAGCATCCAGAGCCTTAAGGAACTACGTGCAGATATCAGCCACCCTTGGGGTCTTGCCACAGACGAGCTTCTTTACTACCTCTGCAACCTCAGTCCTAGAAAAAGAGAGTCCACCACAGTCCCCAGGCACTGCTTCCCCATTGGAAGATGTGTAGGTGGGATCTGCAACGTCCTGAGTCGAGATCAGCAGCAAACCAACCCCACCGTACACGGTGTTGACTTACCCCTCCTGAGGTGGCGGACGGTGGTCCAGACTTGCTTCGAAGCCGTCCAGAGGTCATTCTCTATGGCTCCTCCAAACTCCTCCTATGAGTTTTTGCCTCTGCAACCGGCAAAGCCGCACACCGCTTTGCCTGTCGGTACCCGTGCCCTGCCTCCGGAGTCCTTTGAGCCAAAAGGACCCGATATGACTCCTCCTTCAGCTTGACGGCATCCAAACACCAGCGGGATTACCGCTATGACAGGCCCTGACCACCTTGAGGCCACAGCTCCGATCGGCCGCCTTAACAATAGAGGCACGGAACATCTGGTCCACTCGGGGTCAATGTCCAGCGCCTCCCTCGTGACATGCTCAGAGTTCTTCCGGAGGCGGGAATGGAAACTATTTTGGACGGGAGACTCTGCCAGACGTTTCCGGCAGATCCTCATAATGCGTTTGGGCCTGCCAGGTCTGTCCGGCATCCTCCCCCACCATCGGAGTCGACTCACCACCAGGCTTGTGTGCCAAAAAAGTATTTGATTGCTTTGATCTCATCTTATTTAACACCCTCAAAAGTAGACTTGATTTGTATCGGTGAAATGTAGTCATGAAAAGTGAGTACATTACCTTATTCCTTCAAGCTTGACTTGTCCCTCTGGAGGCCGCTTGCCGACCTTGGAAGGCACAAATATTGCAACCGAGACTGAAGTGAAGCAAAAGATAACAAGCTGAAATTAAACCGAGACTGGGACTAAATCCTTCAGCACCGATGTGGTGATCTTCATGGAGGAATAGTTCTGCTTTAAAAGCCGGGAGAGGTTCTGAAGGAGGGTTTGAAGTCCTGCCAGGGCTCAAATGGTGACGGGCGATAAAAGCTCAGAGGCCTTGGTCAAAGCAGAGAAGGACTTGTTCTGTTGTGCGGAGGAAATGGTTGAAGTTGTCATGACAACGATGCTAACTGGTTTCACTGGTCTCGGCCATCTTGTTTATATTGGCCATGTCTGCTCCGGACATCTAAGAGGAACGTGTCCTACGTTGACTTCAGGAGAGCGTTGTTGTCCCAAGTTGTCCATGCAGGTCCAGGACAACCGCAATGCTTTTTCTGGGATTAAATCCATGGAGTTTGTTCCAAGGTCCCTGGTGATCCACTTGGAGATAACGCCTGGACAAAGCAGGTTTTCAGGGTTTTGACCCGAGCGACAGGAGGCCAAAGATTTGGTGATGCGATCTTTTGTCCAGCGGAGATTCCATGGACACCAGGACGTCACTTTCCCACCAATCGAAACGTCTCCTCCTTTATCTGCCATCGACAGCCGCGCAGACTTAATGAAAGCCTGTAATTAGCATTGATTTACGCTAATGGCGCACCAGGACGTGTTTAGGGAAAGCAAAGTATTTTTGGTTTTTTTACAAAATAGGCTCAGATTTATCTTCTCTTTCAAATAAATTCTTAAGTATCCTGCACAATACTAGCATGTTTACACAACAATAGCATGTTTACACAACAATAGCATGTTTATACAACATTAGCATGTTTACACAACATTAGAATGTCCTACACAACATTAGAATGCCCTACACAACATTAGCATGTTTACACAACATTAGAATGTCCTACACAACATTAGAATGCCCTACACAACATTAGCATGTTTACACAACATTAGCATGTCCTACACAACATTAGAATGTCCTTCACAACATTAGCATGTTTACACAACATTAGCATGTCCTACACAACATTAACATGTTTACACAACATTAACATATTTCCACAACATTAGCATGTTCTACACAACATTAGCATGTCCTACACAATATTAGCATGTCCTACACAACATTAGAATGTCCTACATAACATTAGAATGTCCTACACAACATTAGCATGTCCTACACAACATTAGCATGTTTACACAACATTAGCATGTCCTACACAACATTAGCATGTTTACACAACATTAGCATGTCCTATACAGTGTTAGCATGTTTATACAATATTAGCATGTTCTACACAACATTAGCATGTTTACACAACATTAGCATGTCCTACACAACATTAGCATGTCCTACACAACATTAGCATGTTTACACAACATTGGCATGTCCTACACAACATTAGCATGTCCTACACAACATTAGCATGTCCTCGGTGCGTCCTTGCAGGCTGAGAGTTTACTCTAATGTGAAAAATGTCTCCAGGCTGCAGATTGCGTGTAAATTGTGTCAAAATGCTGATTATCGGTCCTGCTAGACACCAACATCTATTTAATAATACCACCTTAACATTTGACAACCAAACAATTAAACAAGGAGACTCGGTAAAGAATCTGGGTATTATCTTCGACCCAACTCTCTCGTTTGAGTCACACATTAAGAGTGTTACTAAAACGGCCTTCTTTCATCTCCGTAATATCGCTAAAATTCGTTCCATCTTGTCCACTAGCGACGCTGAGATCATTATTCATGCGTTCGTTACGTCTCGTCTCGATTACTGTAATGTATTATTTTCGGGCCTCCCTATGTCTAGCATTAAAAGATTACAGTTGGTACAAAATGCGGCTGCAAGGCTTTTGACAAAAACAAGAAAGTTTGATCATATTACGCCTATACTGGCTCACTTGCACTGGCTTCCTGTGCACTTAAGATGCGACTTTAAGGTTTTACTACTTACGTATAAAATATTACACGGTTTAGCTCCAGCCTATCTCGCCGATTGTATTGTACCATATGTCCCGACAAGAAATCTGCGTTCAAAGAACTCCGGCTTATTAGTGATTCCCAGAGCCAAAAAAAAGTCTGCGGGCTATAGAGCGTTTTCTATTCGGGCTCCAGTACTCTGGAATGCCCTCCCGGTAACAGTTAGAGATGCTACCTCAGTAGAAGCATTTAAGTCCCATCTTAAAACTCATTTGTATAATCTAGCCTTTAAATAGACCCCCCCTTTTTTAGACCAGTTGATCTGCCGTTTCTTTTCTTCTCTCCTCTTCTCCCCTGTCCCTTGCGAGGGGGAGTTGCATAGGTCCGGTGGCCATGGATGAAGTGCTGGCTGTCCAGAGCCGGGACCCCGGGTGGACCACTAGCCTGTGCATCGGTTGGGGACATCTCTGCGCTGCTGACCCATCTCCGCTCGGGATGGTTTCCTGTTGGCCCCGCTGTGGACTGGACTCCCGCTGATGTGTTGGATCCACTGTGGACTGGACTTTCACAATGTTATGTCAGACCCACTCGACATCCGTTGCTTTCGGTCTCCCCTAGAGGGGGGGGGGTTACCCACATATGCGGTCCTCTCCAAGGTTTCTCATAGTCATTCACCGACGTCCCACTGGGGTGAGTTTTTCCTTGCCCGTATGTGGGCTCTGTACCGAGGATGTCGTTGTGGCTTGTACAGCCCTTTGAGACACTTGTGATTTAGGGCTATATAAATAAACATTGATTGATTGATTGATTGAAGATTGGGTCACGCCTTCCTGGCTCCTCCTCCTCACTCCCATCAGCTGTCGCATGAAAAAGGGCAGCCGCTCAAATGAAATGCCAAACAAAATGACTTCATCAGAGTTGATCAGAAATGAGGAAGGAAAGAAGCGTCCAGGATGTGGTCTTCATGGCGTCCTTTAGTACTTAGCAGTCCTGCACTCTTTGTTTTTATGATGTCTCCCCAGGGGGCGGTGTCAGGTTCAAACACTGATGACATCTATTAAACAAGACAAGAGGCAAAGAATTAAACAGAGACAGAATTCAATTTGGACTCAATTGAGGAGACACGCTTGGACACACTGTACCCTTGTACAGTATCTCAGCACGCTCTGCCAAAAGATTGTATGCCTCCTTCTTTTATTTTGGACCCTCCCCGACCACATGGCCACCTTTGTTTCCAAAGGACAAAGGTCGCAAAAAGTTCACAGAAAAGGTCGTAAACAATTCACAGGAAAGAACACTTCAAAAAGAGTTCATAAAATAGTTAAAAAAGAGTTCCATAAAATAGTTCAAAAAGAGTTCGTAAAATAGTTCAAAAAGAGTTCCAAAAATAGTTTAAAAAGAGTTCGTAAAATAGTTCAAAAAGAGTTCCATAAAATAGTTCAAAAAGAGTACGTAAAATAGTTCAAAAAGAGTTCCATAAAAGAGTTCAAAAAGAGTTCGTAAACTAGTTCAAAAAGTGTTCCATAAAATAGTTCAAAAAGAGTTTGTAAAATAGTTCAAAAAGAGTTTCATAAAATAGTTCAAAAAGAGTTTGTAAAATAGTTCAAAAAGAGTTCCATAAAATAGTTCAAAAAGAGTTCGTAAAATAGTTCAAAAAGAGTTCAAAAAATAGTTCAAAAAGTGTTTGTAAAATAGTTCAAAAAGAGTTTGTAAAATAGTTCAAAAAGAGTTCCATAAAATAGTTCAAAAAGAGTACGTAAAATAGTTCAAAAAGAGTTCCATATAATAGTTCAAAAAGACTTCGTAAAATAGTTCAAAAAGAGTTCCATAAAATAGTTCAAAAAGAGTTCGTAAAATAGTTCAAAAAGAGTTCCATAAAATAGTTCAAAAAGAGTTTGTAAAAGAGTTCAAAAAGAGTTCCATAAAATAGTTCAAGAGTTCGTAAAATAGTTCAAAAAGAGTTCCATAAAATTGTTCAAAAAGAGTACGTAAAATAGTTAAAAAAGAGTTCCATAAAATAGTTCAAAAAGAGTACGTAAAATAGTTCAAAAAGAGTTCCATAAAATAGTTCAAAAAGAGTTCGTAAAATAGTTCAAAAAGAGTTCCATAAAATAGTTCAAAAAGAGTTCGTAAAATAGTTCAAAAAGAGTTCCATAAAATAGTTCAAAGAGTTTGTAAAATAGTTCAAAAAGAGTTCCATAAAATAGTTCAAAGAGTTCGTAAAATTGTTCAAAAAGAGTTCCATAAAATTGTTCAAAAAGAGTACGTAAAATAGTTAAAAAAGAGTTCCATAAAATAGTTCAAAAAGAGTTCGTAAAATAGTTCAAAAAGAGTTCCATAAAATAGTTCAAAAAGAGTTTGTAAAATACTTCAAAAAGAGTTTCATAAAATAGTTCAAAAATAGTTCGTAAGCTAGTTCAAAAAGAGTTCCATAAAATAGTTCAAAAAGAGTTCGTAAAAGAGTTCAAAAAGAGTTCCATAAAATAGTTCAAAAAGAGTACGTAAAATAGTTCAAAAAGAGTTCCATAAAATAGTTCAAAAAGAGTTCGTAAAATAGTTCAAAAAGAGTTCCATAAAATAGTTCAAAAAGAGTTCGTAAACTAGTTCAAAATGAGTTCCATAAAATAGTTCAAAAAGAGTTCGTAAAATAGTTCAAAAAGAGTTCCATAAAATAGTTAAAAAAGAGTTCGTAAAATAGTTCAAAAAGAGTTCGTAAAATAGTTCAAAAAGAGTTCCATAAAATAGTTCAAAAAGAGTTCGTAAAATAGTTCAAAAAGAGTTCCATAAAATAGTTCAAAAAGAGTTCGTAAACTAGTTCAAAAAGTGTTCCATAAAATAGTTCAAAAAGAGTTCGTAAAATAGTTCAAAAAATAGTTCAAAAAGTGTTTGTAAAATAGTTCAAAAAGAGTTTGTAAAATAGTTCAAAAAGAGTTCCATAAAATAGTTCAAAAAGATTACGTAAAATAGTTCAAAAAGAGTTCCATATAATAGTTCAAAAAGACTTCGTAAAATAGTTCAAAAAGAGTTCCATAAAATAGTTCAAAAAGAGTTCGTAAAATAGTTCAAAAAGAGTTCCATAAAATAGTTCAAAAAGAGTTTGTAAAAGAGTTAAAAAAGAGTTCCATAAAATAGTTCAAAAAGAGTACGTAAAATAGTTCAAAAAGAGTTCCATAAAATAGTTCAAAAAGAGTTCGTAAAATAGTTCAAAAAGAGTTCCATAAAATAGTTCAAAAAGAGTTCGAAAAATAGTTCAAAAATAGTTCCATAAAATAGTTCAAAAAGAGTTCGTAAGCTAGTTCAAAAAGAGTTCCATAAAATAGTTCAAAAAGAGTTTGTAAAATAGTTCAAAAAGAGTTCCATAAAATAGTTCAAAAAGAGTTCGTAAGCTAGTTCAAAAAGAGTTCCATAAAATAGTTCAAAAAGAGTTCGTAAAAGAGTTCAAAAAGAGTTCCATAAAATAGTTCAAAAAGAGTACGTAAAATAGTTCAAAAAGAGTTCCATAAAATAGTTCAAAAAGAGTTCGTAAACTAGTTCAAAAAGAGTTCCATAAAATAGTTCAAAAAGAGTTCATAAAATAGTTCAAAAAGAGTTCCATAAAATAGTTCAAAAAGAGTTTGTAAAATAGTTCAAAAAGAGTTCCATAAAATAGTTCAAAAAGAGTTTGTAAAATAGTTCAAAAAGAGTTTGTAAAATAGTTCAAAAAGAGTTCCATAAAATAGTTCAAAAAGAGTTTGTAAAAGAGTTAAAAAAGAGTTCCATAAAATAGTTCAAAAAGAGTTTGTAAAATAGTTCAAGAAGAATTCCATTAAATAGTTCAAAAAGAGTTCCATAAAGTAGTTCAAAAAGAGTTTGTAAAATAGTTCAAAAAGAGTTCCATAAAAGAGTTCAAAAAGAGTTCCGTAAAATAGTTCGAAAAGAGTTTGTCTGGAAATTGGGCAGATCCTGTCATCCCTCCGCTTTGAAGTCCTTGGGCCAGAACAACATCCTTCTGTTGATTACCATACATGAGAGAAAACAGAAAACCCTTGATGTGGCTTACCCCCTTACTATCATGTGGCTTACCCCCTTGCACAGTGGAGTTTTACCAGCATTCTTCTTGGTAGGTTTCAAAGACAGCTTTTGTCTTCTCACTTGACAGAACTCAATGTAACACAAACTTTTTTGTGATCATTTAGAAACAATTATTCTGACAGGCGGCACAGGTGGATCTTACTTCCTGTCCCGCCTGCTCTTACGTAACAACTTTTGCACATGTTTGTGTGGTAAAAGTACATGTTGTTGGAGTAAAAGTACTCCTTATGGCAGTAAAAGTACATGGTTTTGTAGTAAAAATACATGTTGTTGTAGTAAAAGTACTCGTCATGGCAGTAAAAGTACATGTTGTTGTAGTAAAAGTACTCGTTATGGCAGTAAAAGTACATGTTGTTGTAGTAAAAGTACATGTTGTTGTAGTAAAAGTACTCGTCATGGCAGTAAAAGTACATGTTGTTGTAGTGAAAGTGCACATTACGGCAGTAAAAGTACATGTTGTAGTATAAGTACTCGTCATGGCAGTAAAAGTACATGTTGTTGTAGTGAAAGTGCACATTATGGCAGTAAAAGTACATGTTGTAGTGAAAGTGCACATTATGGCAGTAAAAGTACATGTTGTTGTAGTAAAAGTACATGTTGTAGTAAAAGTACATGTTGTTGTAGTGAAAGTGCACATTATGGCAGTAAAAGTACATGTTGTTGTAGTAAAAGTACATGTTGTCGTAAAAGTACTCGTCATGGCAGTAAAAGTAGATGTTGTTGTAGTGAAAGTACATGTTGTTGTAGTAAAAGAACATGTTGTTGTAGTAAAAGTGCCCATTATGGCAGCGTGGAAGTGTCTTCCTAGCAGTCCCACAGTCAGACACGGCACAGGAGCCAAGCGTGCAGGTTTTAACAAGTTTTGAATAATAATGTTTCAACACAAGTTTTTCTCTCCAGTCGAATGTGACCTTTCAGTCACGTCCGTATCCTCTCTCCCTCCTGCTCCCTGCATGCTTACTGTTAAAGACAACAGATGATTAGATTACCACGTACCACCTGTGAAATCTAATCACCTGCCAGCTGTGTCTCGCCGTCAGCACTGCTGATGATGGTACGCTGTCCTCAGCACCATGGACAGAGGCGGTGACCTTTGCTCCTGCAGGCAGCGCTGGCCACATCTCCCTCCACAGGCAGTAAAAGTACATGTTGCTAAGCTAGGTGCCTGGCCCTCTGAGGAACAATACATGTTTGTGTAGTAAAAGTACATGTTGTGGTAGTAAAAGTACATGTTGTGGTAGCAAAAGTACATGTTAGTGTAGTAAAAGTACACATTGTTGTAGTAAAAGTACACGTTATCGCAATAAAAGTACACATTGTTGTAGTAAAAGTACACATTCCGCAGGTTCCTGCTGCAGAGGAACAACACTTTGAAGATCGTCAATGCCAGTCGGGCGGATGAAGGGGAGTATGTGTGCCGGGCGGAGAATCAGCTGGGCTGGGCGGAGATGTCGGCCATCTTGTGGGTCAAAGGTGAGTGATGACGTCGTTATTGCGTAACAATCAAGTTTTACGGTCACATCACAATCACAGTCACGTCACAATCACAGTCACGTCACAATCACAGTCACGTCACAATCAAAGTCACGTTACAATCACAGTCACGTCACAATTAAAGTCACGTTACAATCACGTCACCATCACATCACCATCGTGTCACCATTGCGTTACAATCACGTCACCATCGTGTCACCATCACGTCACCATCACGTCACAATCACGTCACAATCACGTCACAATCACGTCACCATCGTGTCACCATCACGTCACCATCACGTTACAATAACGTCACAATCACAGTCACGTTACAATCACGGTCATGTCACAATCACGTCACCATCATGTCATCATCACGTCACCATCGTGTCACCATCACGTCACAATCACGTCACAATCACGTCACCATCGTGTCACCATCACGTCACCATCACGTTACAATAACGTCACAATCACAGTCACGTTGCAATCACGGTCATGTCACAATCACGTCACCATCATGTCATCATCACGTCACCATCACGTCACAATCACGTCACCATCGTGTCACCATCACGTCACCATCACGTTACAATAACATCACAATCACAGTCACGTTACAATCACGGTCATGTCACAATCACGTCACCATCATGTCATCATCACGTCACCATTGTGTCACCATCACGTCACAATCACGTCACAATCACGTCACCATTGTGTCACCATCACGTCACCATCACGTTACAATAACGTCACAATCACAGTCACGTTACAATCACGGTCATGTCACAATCACGTCACCATCATGTCATCATCACGTCACCATCGTGTCACCATCACATCACAATCACGTCACAATCACGTCACCATCGTGTCACCATCACGTCACCATCACGTTACAATAACGTCACAATCACAGTCACGTTACAATCACGGTCATGTCACAATCACGTCACCATCATGTCATCATCACGTCACCATCGTGTCACCATCACGTCACCATCACGTCACCATCATGTCACCATCACGTCACCATCGCTTTACAATCACGTCACCATCGTGTCACCATCACGTCACCATCACGTCACAATCACGTCACCATCGTGTCACCATCACGTCACCATCACGTTACAATAACGTCACAATCACAGTCACGTTACAATCACGGTCATGTCACAATTGTTAGGAGTTGGTGATGTGGATCCCAAGGATGCAGAGACGAATTTGGGGTTTACAATTGTTCTTCCTTTTTATTAGGCGGAAGCACAAGGTAGCAAAAACAAAAGGCGATGGTGGAAAACACACAACACACCATGTAAAAACTACTGAGAGAAAACAAACACACAAAACTAAAAGCGCTAGACAAGGCTAGGAAAAATATACTTCATGAGAGAAGTAATAAGACTAGGTACAAAAAATAAAACGCTAGACAAGGCTAGGATTAATACGGGCCAACCTGAGGTGAAAGGTACACGAACTAGAGAGTCCTCTTGGCACGACCAACCGTATGGAAGCAATGGCAGAGTTCCGGCGCTCACCGGTTGTCAGCAGCCTGGTTAAATAAGCTGTTTTTAATTACAGTCAGGTGTGTGCTGCTGCCTTGCGTCAGCTGCACTCCATACTGTGAACGAGAGAGAGAGTGAACATGGAGTGCAGACAACAGAAATAGGCAAGGACATTTACAGATTACCACAACAATCACGTCACCATCACGTCACCATCGTGTCACCATCACGTCACAATCACGTCACCATCGTGTCACCATCACGTCACCATCACGTTACAATAACGTCACAATCACAGTCACATTACAATCACGGTCATGTCACAATCACGTCACCATCATGTCACCATCACGTCACCATCGTGTCACCATCGCGTTACAATCACGTCACCATCGTGTCACCATCACGTCAGAATCACATCACCATCGTGTCACCATCACGTCACCATCATGTCACCATCACGTTACAATAACGTCACAATCACTGTCACGTTACAATCACGGTCATGTCACAATCACGTCACAATCACGTCACCATCATGTCACCATCACGTTACAATAACGTCACAATCACAGTCACGTTACAATCACGTTCATGTCACAATCATGTCACCATCACGTCACCATCGTGTCACCATCACGTCACCATCACGTTACAATAACGTCACAATCACAGTCACGTTACAATCACGGTCATGTCACAATCACGTCACCATCATGTCACCATCACGTCACCATCGTGTCACCATCGCGTTACAATCACGTCACCATCGTGTCACCACCACGTCACCATCACGTCACCATCACGTTACAATAACGTCACAATCACAGTCACGTTACAATCACGGTCATGTCACAATCACGTCACCATCATGTCACCATCACGTCACCATCGTGTCACCATCGCGTTACAATCACGTCACCATCGTGTCACCATCACGTCACCATCACGTTACAATAACGTCACAATCACAGTCACGTTACAATCACGGTCATGTCACAATCACGTCACCATCATGTCACCATCACGTCACCATCGTGTCACCATCACATCACCATCACGTTACAATAACGTCACAATCACAGTCACGTTACAATCACGGTCATGTCACAATCACGTCACCATCATGTCACCATCACGTCACCATCGTGTCACCATCGTGTTACAATCACGTCACCATCGTGTCACCATCACGTCACCATCACGTCACAATCACGTCACCATCGTGTCACCATCACGTCACCATAACGTCACCATCACATTACAATAATGTCACAATCACTGTCACGTTACAATCACGTCACAATCACATCACAATCACGTCACCATCACGTTACAATAACGTCACAATCACAGTCACGTTACAATCACGGTCATGTCACAATCACGTCACCATCACGTCACCATCACGTTACAATAACGTCACAATCACAGTCACGTTACAATCACGGTCATGTCACAATCATGTCACAATCACGTCACCATCACGTCACCATCACGTTACAATAACGTCACAATCACTGTCACGTTACAATCACGGTCATGTCACAATCACGTCACCATCACGTCACCATCACGTCATCATCACGTTACAATCTTGTCACAATCACAATCACGTCACAATCACGGTCACATCACAATCACGGTCATGTCACAATCACGTCACCATTACGTTCACAATCACGGTCACTGTCACGTCACAATCAGTCACATCACCATCACGTCAGACTCACTGTCAAGTCACAATCACGTCATCATCACGTTACAATCTTGTCACAATCACAATCACGTCACAATCACGGTCACATCACAATCACGGTCATGTCACAATCACGTCACAATCACGTCACCATCATGTCACCATCACGTTACAATAACGTCACAATCACAGTCACGTTACAATCACGTTCATGTCACAATCATGTCACCATCACGTCACCATCGTGTCACCATCACGTCACCATCACGTTACAATAACGTCACAATCACAGTCACGTTACAATCACGGTCATGTCACAATCACGTCACCATCATGTCACCATCACGTCACCATCGTGTCACCATCGCGTTACAATCACGTCACCATCGTGTCACCATCACGTCACCATCACGTCACCATCACGTTACAATAACGTCACAATCACAGTCACGTTACAATCACGGTCATGTCACAATCACGTCACCATCATGTCACCATCACGTCACCATCGTGTCACCATCGCGTTACAATCACGTCACCATCGTGTCACCATCACGTCACCATCACGTCACCATCACGTTACAATAACGTCACAATCACAGTCACGTTACAATCACGGTCATGTCACAATCACGTCACCATCATGTCACCATCACGTCACCATCGTGTCACCATCACATCACCATCACGTTACAATAACGTCACAATCACAGTCACGTTACAATCACGGTCATATCACAATCACGTCACCATCATGTCACCATCACGTCACCATCGTGTCACCATCGTGTTACAATCACGTCACCATCGTGTCACCATCACGTCACCATCACGTCACAATCACGTCACCATTGTGTCACCATCACGTCACCATAACGTCACCATCACATTACAATAATGTCACAATCACTGTCACGTTACAATCACGTCACAATCACATCACAATCACGTCACCATCACGTCACCATCACCTTACAATAACGTCACAATCACAGTCACGTTACAATCACGGTCATGTCACAATCACGTCACAATCACGTCACCATCACGTCACCATCACGTTACAATAACGTCACAATCACAGTCACGTTACAATCACGGTCATGTCACAATCACGTCACCATCACGTCACCATCACGTTACAATAACGTCACAATCACTGTCACGTTACAATCACGGTCATGTCACAATCACGTCACCATCACGTCACCATCACGTCATCATCACGTTACAATCTTGTCACAATCACAATCACGTCACAATCACGGTCACATCACAATCACGGTCATGTCACAATCACGTCACCATCACGTTACAATAACGTCACAATCACAGTCACGTTACAATCACGGTCATGTCACAATCACGTCACCATCATGTCACCATCACGTCACCATCGTGTCACCATCGCGTTACAATCACGTCACCATCGTGTCACCATCACATCACCATCACGTCACCATCACGTTACAATAACGTCACAATCACAGTCACGTTACAATCACGGTCATGTCACAATCACGTCACCATCATGTCACCATCACGTCACCATCGTGTCACCATCGCGTTACAATCACGTCACCATCGTGTCACCATCACGTCACCATCACGTCACCATCACGTTACAATAACGTCACAATCACAGTCACGTTACAATCACGGTCATGTCACAATCACGTCACCATCATGTCACCATCACGTCACCATCGTGTCACCATCACATCACCATCACGTTACAATAACGTCACAATCACAGTCACGTTACAATCACGGTCATGTCACAATCACGTCACCATCATGTCACCATCACGTCACCATCGTGTCACCATCGTGTTACAATCACGTCACCATCGTGTCACCATCACGTCACCATCACGTCACAATCACGTCACCATTGTGTCACCATCACGTCACCATAACGTCACCATCACATTACAATAATGTCACAATCACTGTCACGTTACAATCACGTCACAATCACATCACAATCACGTCACCATCACGTCACCATCACGTTACAATAATGTCACAATCACAGTCACGTTACAATCACGGTCATGTCACAATCACGTCACAATCACGTCACCATCACGTCACCATCACGTTACAATAACGTCACAATCACAGTCACGTTACAATCACGGTCATGTCACAATCATGTCACAATCACGTCACCATCACGTCACCATCACGTTACAATAACGTCACAATCACTGTCACGTTACAATCACGGTCATGTCACAATCACGTCACCATCACGTCACCATCACGTCATCATCACGTTACAATCTTGTCACAATCACAATCACGTCACAATCACGGTCACATCACAATCACGGTCATGTCACAATCACGTCACCATTACGTTCACAATCACGGTCACTGTCACGTCACAATCAGTCACATCACCATCACGTCAGACTCACTGTCAAGTCACAATCACATCACCATCACGTCAGACTCACTGTCACGTCACAATCACATCACCATCACGTCACACTCACTGTCACGTCACAATCAAAGTCATGTCACAATTAAAGTCATGTCACAATCACATCACCATCACATCACCAGCACGTCACCATCATGTCACAGTCACGTCACCATCCCATCACCATCCCGTCACCATCACGTCACCATCACATCACCATCACGTTGCAATCACAGTCACATCACAATCACATCGCCATCACGTTACAATCCTGTCACAATCACAACACAATCACGGTCATGTCACAATCCCGTCACCATCACGTTACAATCACGTCACAATCACGTCACAATCACGTCACCATCACATCACCATCACATCACCATCACATCACCATCACGTCACCATCATGGTCACAATCACATCACCATCACATCACCATCACGTCACCATCACGGTGACAATCCCAGTCGGCGTTGATTATCCTGAGGTGACAGTTCAGCAGCTTTGTGCTCACAGAGGCCATGCGTGTGGAAGTGAGTCCCAGCAGCGTGGAGGTGACAGTGGGAGAGAGTGTGGTGCTGAGCTGCAAGGTGTCACACCACACCTCCATGGACCTCACCTTCCTCTGGACCTTCAACCAGCAGCCAATCACCTTCAAGCAGGCAGGAGGACACTTTGACTACATCCACACTGTCAGAGCAGAGGTAAGTATCGCTTACTTCTCATCTCTCATTTCTATCATACATCATATCTACACTCATGTGGCATACCGTATCACATTTTATCATACATCATATCTACACTCATGTGGCATACCGTATCACATTATATCATACATCATATCTACACTCATGTGGCATACCGTATCACATTATATCATACATCATATCTACACTCATGTGGCATACCGTATCACATTATATCATACATCATATCTACACTCATGTATCATACCGTATCAGATGATATCATACATCATATCTACAGTCATGTATCATACCGTATCACATTATATCATACATCATATCTACAGTCATGTATCATACCGTATCAGATGATATCATACATCATATCTACAGTCATGTAGCATACCGTATCAGATTATATCATACATCATATCTACAGTCATGTAGCATACCGTATCAGGTGATATCATACATCATATCTACAGTCATGTAGCATACCGTATCAGATGATATCATACATCATATCTACAGTCATGTATCATACCGTATCAGATGATATCATACATCATATCTACCATCAACATTCATGTATCATTCCATACAATATCATATGACATCATACCATCAGACTTCATGTATTTTATCATTTATGTAAATATATATATATGTATGTATATACATTACATATTTACACATATATATATATATATATATATATATATATATATATATATATATATATATATATATATATATATATATATATATATATATATATATATATCATTTTTATTTTTTTTTAATTTATTTTATTTAAAACAATTATTTTTATTTTTTTTATTTTTTATATATTATTATTTTTATTTATTTATTTAATTTATTCAAATTTGTCATTATTTCTGACTTGTGCTTTCCTGGCGTCATGCAGCACACCTCCACGGTGGATCTGATGATCAGGAGTATTCTGCTGATGCATGCTGGGAAGTACGCCTGCAAGGCTCACACCAGCGCTGAAACCGTGGCTGCGGAGGCGGAGCTTCTGGTTCGAGGTCAACACACCAAATAATATGAATAGTACTTCTTTTACCAGAATGAAGTCGGATTAAAACCGACCTCAAAAAGTAATTATCGGAATTTTACGATTTTTTTCTCAGTAAAAATTAAATAATATGTTATTATTATTATTATACTGTAGTATTGTAATAACATTACTACATTATTACTACTTTATTCTTACCACTTTCTCATGTATTAGCCGAGTGATTGTCAATTATTTCATGTTACGTCCCCCAGAAAGAAGATACCATTGTGTGCCCCCCCAGAAAGAAAACAACATTGTGTGCCCCACTAGAAAGACAACAACATTGTGTGCCCCCCTAGAAAGACAACAACATTGTGTGCTCCCTAGAAAGACAACAACATTGTGTGCCCCCTAGAAAGACAACAACTATGTGTGCTCCCTAGAAAGACAACAACATTGTGTGCCCCCTAGAAAGACAACAACATTGTGTGCTCCCCTAGAAAGGCAACAACATTGTGTGCTCCCTAGAAAGACAACAACATTGTGTGCCCCCCTAGAAAGACAACATTGTGTGCTCCCTAGAAAGACAACAACATTGTGTGCCCCCTAGAAAGACAACAACATTGTGTGCTCCCTAGAAAGACAACAACATTGTGTGCCCCCCTAGAAAGACAACAACATTGTGTGCTCCCTAGAAAGACAACAACATTGTGTGCCCCACTAGAAAGAAGATACCATTGTGTGCCCCCCTAGAAAGAAGATACCATTGTGTGCTCCCTAGAAAGACAACAACATTGTGTGCCCCCCCAGAAAGACAACAACATTGTGTGCCCCCACTAGAAAGACAACAACATTGTGTGGCCCCCCTAGAAAGACAACAACATTGTGTGCCCCACTAGAAAGACAACAACATTGTGTGCCCCCCCAGAAAGACAACAACATTGTGTGCCCCCTTAGAAAGATGACAACATTGTGTGCCCCCCTAGAAAGACAACAACATTGTGTGTCCCCCTAGAAAGAAGATACCATTGTGTGCCCCCCTAGAAAGACAACAACATTGTGTGCCCCCCTAGAAAGAAGACACCATTGTGTGCCCCCCTAGAAAGAAGATACCATTGTGTGGCCCCCCTAGAAAGACAACAACATTGTGTGCCCCCCCCCCCCCCCAGAAAGACAACAACATTGTGTGGCCCCCTAGAAAGAAGATACCATTGAGTGTCCCCCCTAGAAAGACAACAACATTGTGTGGCCCCCTAGAAAGAAGATACCATTGTGTGCCCCCCTAGAAAGACAACAACATTGTGTGGCCCCCTAGAAAGAAGATACCATTGTGTGCCCCCCTAGAAAGACAACAACATTGTGTGGCCCCCTAAAAAGAAGATACCATTGTGCGCCCCCCTAGAAAGACAACAACATTGTGTGGCCTGCTAGAAAGACAACAACATTGTGTGGCCCCCTAGAAAGAAGATACCATTGTGTGCCCCCCTAGAAAGACAACAACATTGTGTGGCCCCCCTAGAAAGAAGATACCATTGTGTGCCCCCCTAGAAAGACAACAACATTGTGTGGCCCCCCTAGAAAGAAGATACCATTGTGTGCCCCCCTAGAAAGACAACAACATTGTGTGGCCCCCTAGAAAGAAGATACCATTGTGTGGCCCCCTAGAAAGACAACAACATTGTGTGGCCCCCTAGAAAGAAGACAACATTGTGTGGCCCCCCTAGAAAGACAACAACATTGTGTGCCCCCCTAGAAAGACGACAACATTGTGTGCTCCCTAGAAAGACAACAACATTGTGTGCCCCCTAGAAAGACAACAACCATGTGTGCTCCCTAGAAAGACAACAACATTGTGTGCCCCCTAGAAAGGCAACAACATTGTGTGCTCCCTAGAAAGACAACAACATTGTGTGCCCCCCTAGAAAGACAACATTGTGTGCTCCCTAGAAAGACAACAACATTGTGTGCTCCCCTAGAAAGACAACAACATTGTGTGCTCCCTAGAAAGACAACAACATTGTGTGCTCCCCTAGAAAGACAACAACATTGTGTGCCCCCCTAGAAAGACAACAACATTGTGTGCTCCCTAGAAAGACAACAACATTGTGTGCCCCACTAGAAAGAAGATACCATTGTGTGCCCCCCTAGAAAGAAGATACCATTGTGTGCTCCCTAGAAAGACAACAACATTGTGTGCCCCCCCAGAAAGACAACAACATTGTGTTCCCCCACTAGAAAGACAACAACATTGTGTGGCCCCCCTAGAAAGACAACAACATTGTGTGCCCCACTAGAAAGACAACAACATTGTGTGCCCCCCCAGAAAAGACAACAACATTGTGTGCCCCCTTAGAAAGATGACAACATTGTGTGCCCCCCTAGAAAGACAACAACATTGTGTGCCCCTTTGGAAAGACGACAACATTGTGTGGCCCCCCTAGAAAGACAACAACATTGTGTGCCCCCCTAGAAAGATGACAACATTGTGTGGCCCCCCTAGAAAGACAACAACATTGTGTGCCCCCTTAGAAAGACGACAACATTGTGTGGCCCCCTAGAAAGACAACAACATTGTGTGCCCCCCTAGAAAGAAGATACCATTGTGTGGCCCCCCTAGAAAGACAACAACATTGTGTGGCCCCCTAGAAAGAAGATACCATTGTGTGGCCCCCCTAGAAAGAAGATACCATTGTGTGGCCCCCCTAGAAAGACAACAACATTGTGTGGCCCCCTAGAAAGAAGATACCATTGTGTGCCCCCCTAGAAAGACAACAACATTGTGTGCCCCCCTAGAAAGAAGACACCATTGTGTGCCCCCCTAGAAAGAAGATACCATTGTGTGCCCCCCTAGAAAGACAACAACATTGTGTGCCCCCCTAGAAAGAAGACACCATTGTGTGCCCCCCTAGAAAGACAACAACATTGTGTGCCCCCCTAGAAAGAAGACACCATTGTGTGCCCCCCTAGAAAGAAGATACCATTGTGTGGCCCCCCTAGAAAGACAACAACATTGTGTGCCCCCCCCCCCCCAGAAAGACAACAACATTGTGTGGCCCCCTAGAAAGAAGATACCATTGTGTGGCCCCCCTAGAAAGACAACAACATTGTGTGGCCCCCTAGAAAGAAGATACCATTGTGTGCCCCCCTAGAAAGACAACAACATTGTGTGGCCCCCTAGAAAGAAGATACCATTGTGTGCCCCCCTAGAAAGACAACAACATTGTGTGGCCCCCTAAAAAGAAGATACCATTGTGCGCCCCCCTAGAAAGACAACAACATTGTGTGGCCTGCTAGAAAGACAACAACATTGTGTGCCCCCCTAGAAAGACAACAACATTGTGTGGCCCCCTAGAAAGAAGATACCATTGTGTGCCCCCCTAGAAAGACAACAACATTGTGTGGCCCCCCTAGAAAGAAGATACCATTGTGTGCCCCCCTAGAAAGACAACAACATTGTGTGGCCCCCTAGAAAGAAGATACCATTGTGTGCCCCCCTAGAAAGACAACAACATTGTGTGCCCCCCTAGAAAGAAGACACCATTGTGTGCCCCCCTAGAAAGAAGATACCATTGTGTGGCCCCCCTAGAAAGACAACAACATTGTGTGCCCCCCCCCCCCCCCCCCCCAGAAAGACAACAACATTGTGTGGCCCCCTAGAAAGAAGATACCATTGTGTGGCCCCCCCTAGAAAGACAACAACATTGTGTGGCCCCCTAGAAAGAAGATACCATTGTGTGCCCCCCTAGAAAGACAACAACATTGTGTGGCCCCCTAGAAAGAAGATACCATTGTGTGCCCCCCTAGAAAGACAACAACATTGTGTGGCCCCCTAAAAAGAAGATACCATTGTGCGCCCCCCTAGAAAGACAACAACATTGTGTGGCCTGCTAGAAAGGACAACAACATTGTGTGGCCTGCTAGAAAGACAACAACATTGTGTGGCCCCCTAGAAAGAAGATACCATTGTGTGCCCCCCTAGAAAGACAACAACATTGTGTGGCCCCCTAGAAAGAAGATACCATTGTGTGCCCCCCTAGAAAGACAACAACATTGTGTGGCCCCCCTAGAAAGAAGATACCATTGTGTGCCCCCCTAGAAAGACAACAACATTGTGTGGCCCCCTAGAAAGAAGATACCATTGTGTGGCCCCCTAGAAAGACAACAACATTGTGTGGCCCCCTAGAAAGAAGACACCATTGTGTGGCCCCCCTAGAAAGACAACAACATTGTGTGGCCCCCTAGAAAGAAGATACCATTGTGTGGCCCCCCTAGAAAGACAACAACATTGTGTGGCCCCCTAGAAAGAAGATACCATTGTGTGGCCCCCTAGAAAGACAACAACATTGTGTGGCCCCCTAGAAAGAAGACAACATTGTGTGGCCCCCCTAGAAAGACAACAACATTGTGTGGCCCCCTAGAAAGAAGATACCATTGTGTGGCCCCCCTAGAAAGACAACAACATTGTGTGGCCCCCTAGAAAGAAGATACCATTGTGTGGCCCCCCTAGAAAGAAAACAACATTGTGTGCCCCCCCAGAAAGACAACAACATTGTGTGCCCCCCCCCCCCCCCCAGAAAGACAACAACATTGTGTGCCCCCCTAGAAAGACAACAACATTGTGTGGCCCCCTAGAAAGAAGATACCATTGTGTGGCCCCCCTAG
Source organism: Entelurus aequoreus (assembly GCF_033978785.1). Lineage (NCBI taxonomy): Eukaryota > Metazoa > Chordata > Actinopteri > Syngnathiformes > Syngnathidae > Entelurus > Entelurus aequoreus. Next base: position 44,545,414 of record NC_084740.1, read on the forward strand.
AAAGACAACAACATTGTTTTCCCCCCTAGAAAGACAACAACATTGTGTGCCCCCCCCCAGAAAGACAACAACATTGTGTGGCCCCCTAGAAAGACAACAACATTGTGTGGCCCCCTAGAAAGAAGATACCATTGTGTGCCCCCCTAGAAAGACAACAACATTGTGTGGCCCCCTAGAAAGAAGATACCATTGTGTGGCCCCCCTAGAAAGACAACAACATTGTGTGGCCCCCTAGAAAGAAGATACCATTGTGTGGCCCCCCCTAGAAAGAAAACAACATTGTGTGCCCCCCCCCCAGAAAGACAACAACATTGTGTGCCCCCCCCCCAGAAAGACAACAACATTGTGTGCCCCCCTAGAAAGACAACAACATTGTGTGGCCCCCTAGAAAGAAGATACCATTGTATGGCCCCCCTAGAAAGACAACAACATTGTGTTTCCCCCTAGAAAGAAAACAACATTGTGTTCCCCCCCCAGAAAGACAACAACATTGTGTGCCCCCCCCAGAAAGACAACAACATTGTGTGGCCCCTAGAAAGAAGATACCATTGTGTGCCCCCCTAGAAAGACAACAACATTGCGTGGCCCCCTAGAAAGAAGATACCATTGTGTGGCCCCCCTAGAAAGACAACAACATTGTGTGGCCCCCCTAGAAAGAAGATACCATTGTGTGCCCCCCTAGAAAGACAACAACATTGTGTGGCCCCCCTAGAAAGAAGATACCATTGTGTGCCCCCCTAGAAAGACAGCAACATTGTGTGGCCCCCCTAGAAAGAAGATACCATTGTGTGCCCCCCTAGAAAGACAACAACATTGTGTGGCCCCCTAGAAAGAAGATACCATTGTGTGGCCCCCTAGAAAGACAACAACATTGTGTGGCCCCCTAGAAAGAAGACAACATTGTGTGGCCCCCCTAGAAAGACAACAACATTGTGTGGCCCCCTAGAAAGAAGATACCATTGTGTGGCCCCCCTCTCTATACCACCTTTTTAAACAGTAGTATGTGTCTTTAAACTGTTGTAAGTACACCTCTGCATATATTCTTATTAACATTGAGGAAATATACACCAATAACTTCATTCATGTTGTTTTTCAATCTTTATAGTACTACTTGTGGTGTAGATGTCAGAGTACATAGTACTACATGTACATAGTACTACATGTGGTGTAGTGGTCAGGGTACATAGTACTACATGTACATAGTACTACATGTGGTGTAGATGTCAGAGTACATAGTACTACATGTACATAGTACTACATGTGGTGTAGTGGTCAGGGTACATAGTACTACATGTACATAGTACTACATGTGGTGTAGATGTCAGAGTACATAGTACTACATGTACATAGTACTACATGTGGTGTAGTGGTCAGGGTACATAGTACTACATGTACATAGTACTACATGTGGTGTAGATGTCAGAGTACATAGTACTACATGTACATGGTACTACATGTGGTGTAGATGTCAGAGTACATAGTACTACATGTACATAGTACTACATGTGGTGTAGTGGTCAGGGTACATAGTACTACATGTACATAGTACTACATGTGGTGTAGTGGTCAGGGTACATAGTACTACATGTACATAGTACTACATGTGGTGTAGATGTCAGAGTACATAGTACTACATGTACATAGTACTACATGTGGTGTAGTGGTCAGGGTACATAGTACTACATGTACATAGTACTACATGTGGTGTAGATGTCAGAGTACATAGTACTACATGTACATGGTACTACATGTGGTGTAGATGTCAGAGTACATAGTACTACATGTGGTGTGGATGTCAGAGTATATAGTACTACATGTACATAGTACTACATGTGGTGTAGATGTCAGAGTACATAGTACTACATGTACATGGTACTACATGTGGTGTAGATGTCAGAGTACATAGTACTACATGTGGTGTGGATGTCAGAGTACATAGTACTACATGTACATAGTACTACATGTGGTGTAGATGTCAGAGTACATAGTACTACATGTACATAGTACTACATGTGGTGTAGATGTCAGAGTACATAGTACTACATGTACATAGTACTACATGTGGTGTAGATGTCAGAGTACATAGTACTACATGTACATAGTACTACATGTGGTGTAGATGTCAGAGTACATAGTACTACATGTACATAGTACTACATGTGGTGTAGATGTCAGAGTACATAGTACTACATGTACATAGTACTACATGTGGTGTAGTGGTCAGGGTACATAGTACTACATGTACATAGTACTACATGTGGTGTAGTGGTCAGGGTACATAGTACTACATGTACACAGTACTACATGTGGTGTAGATGTCATAGTACATGTTATTGTATATAGTACTGCATGTGGTACCCAGGTACTTCCTGGCATCAGTGCTGGTTGTGACTGACTCCAGATCAGCCACATGTTGACTGTGACCTTTGTCAATTGTAACCTCATGAGGGGACTGTGTGGAGGTGACACACCACAGCTGCTCCTGCTCACACTGAACATATGTTGACTTTTATTGGAACTAAGTCAAGTCCATGTTGCTACTAAACATCTTCTAGTCCGTCTACTGAGGAGCATTTCTTTACAACAAGAGCAGATGTTTGCTGATCAAACATTCACACATCCCACACTGTAACCTTACGTGCTGACTTGAATTTTCTCCATCCTGCACTACTACTACTACTACTGCTAATGTGTGAGTGGGAAAGCGTCCATGTTCTTGTGTGTGCCTGCATGTGAAGGTGCAGCCTCACACAGGAACATCCAGGTGAAGGAAGTTCTCACCATGCGCAGCATTTTTCTTATACGACCTAAGGCGAACAACCTTCCCTAGTCATGGTGCAAAAAATAAAAAAAAACTCCAACCAACACAAAATGTCAACAGACATGGTCACGGAACTTTGTGGATATCAACCCTAGAAGAAAGACCTACGATTTCTTAAAAAATGTCCATTCATTGCAGGTAGGGCTGCAACTAACGATTAATTTGATAATCGATTAATCTGTCGATTATTACTTCGATTGATCGATTAATAATCGGATAAAAGAGACAAACTACATTTCTACCCTTTCCAGTATTTTATTGAAAAAAAACAGCATACTGGCACCATACTTATTTTGATTATTGTTTCTCAGCTGTTTGTACATGTTGCAGTTTATAAATAAGGGTTTATTTAAAAAAAAAAAAAAAGATCCAACGAATCGATGACTAAATTAATCGGCAACTATTTTTATAATCGCTTTTAATCGATTTAATCGATTAGTTGTTGCAGCCCTAATTGCAGGTTTCTGTGGTTTATCCGTTATACTGTGCTCAATACCGGGGTAGAGCGGAATGTACGTTAGGTCAGGAAAAAACCTGTTTCCCCACTTGTCAGGGGATTTTATAAAACCTGCAAAACAGGCTCGTAGGGATGATATAGCCTCTTGGGTTTTTTCCTGACCTAACACACACACACACATATATATATATATATTAGAGATGTCCGATAATATCGGCCTGCCGATATTATCGGCCGATAAATGCGTTAAAATGTAATATCGGAAATTATCGGTATCGGTTTTTTTATTATCGGTATCGTTTTTTTTGTTTTTTTTTGTTTTTTTTCTTTGTTTTTTTTATACTCATTCACACTCATACACACAAAAGGGTTGTTTCTTTCTGTTATTAATATTCTGGTTCCTACATTATATATCAATATATATCAATACGGTCTGCAAGGGATACAGTCTGTGCTTCCTACATTATATATCAATATATATCAATACGGTCTGCAAGGGATACAGTCTGTGCTTCCTACATTATATATCAATATATATCAATACAGTCTGCAAGGGATACAGTCCGTAAGCACACATGATTGTGCGTGCTGCTGCTCCACTAATAGTACTAACCTTTAACAGTTAATTTTACTAAATTTCATTAATTACTAGTTTCAATGTAACTGTTTTTATATTGTTTTACTTTCTTTTTTATTCAAGAAAATGTTTTTAATTTATTTATCTTATTTTATTTTATAATTATTTTTTTTTAAAGTACCTTATCTTCACCATACCTGGTTGTCCAAATTAGGCATAATTATGTGTTAATTCCACGACTGCATATATCGGTTGATATCGGTATGGGTTGATATCGGTATCGGTAATTAAAGAGTTGGACAATATCGGAATATCGGATATCGGCAAAAAGCCATTATCGGACATCCCTAATATATATATATATATATATATATATATATATATATATATATATATATATATATATATATATATATATATATATATATATATGTTTAAGTATACTGTATATATATGTATATGTACATAAATACTGTATGTATATGTTTATGTATATATGTATACATATATATGTAGAGTATATATGTATACTGATGGGACAGCCAGACAGCTGACTGATGATGTGTTCCTTACAGCTCAGAATGCAGCAGTTTATGACTGATAATGTTCTCTGTGTGTTAGAACATCATTTAAAAAGTTGATGGAGGATTATACTTCAGAAAAGTCACACTTGAAGTACATCTTAAAGCACACTTTGACAGCGTGCGTTTTCATCAGCACAATACTCGCACCGTCAAGAACGTTCTAGAAGTGTGACCTCACCTTCTCGCCCTCTCAGGTCCTCCCGGCCCCCCTGGAGTGGCCATCGTGGAGGAGATCAGTGCCACCAGTGCCAGCCTGTCCTGGAGGCGTGGCCTGGACAACCACAGTCCCATCAGCACCTACCAGCTGCAGGCCCGCAGCCCCTTCTCCATGGGCTGGCACAGCGTCCAGACGGGTAACCACATGAGACACACTTCATTGTTCTGATCTCACTAAGACACTTTCTCCACTCCAGGAAATTGCTGTGCTAAGCACTATTTGTCCTCTGCACAATTACACTCAAAGGTCCAGATTGACAACATCATGGAAGAAAGTATTATTCTTTAGAATTCCTCAGTCTTCACGTCGCACTCACAATCACTCGCTGCACTTTGCTGCAGAAACAACATTTGAGGATTAACCCATGCGCTCAAAAAGACCTTAGTCATTTGTTTTCCAGTCGCTGAGCTCTCTCAAAGACCTCAAAGCAGCTTTGCTCACCACTTTACCACCGTGTCAAAAGTCTTCTTTACTGTGTTGTTGTTGTGTTTGCAAACCCAGAGTCTGTGACTGTGTTGTTGTTGTGTTTGCAGACCCAGAGTCTGTGACTGTGTTGTTGTTGTGTTTGCAGACCCAGAGTCTGTGACTGTGTTGTTGTGTTTGCAGACCCAGAGTCTGTGACTGTGTTGTTGTGTTTGCAGACCCAGAGTCTGTGACTGTGTTGTTGTTGTGTTTGCAGACCCAGAGTCTGTGACTGTGTTGTTGTTGTGTTTGCAGACCCAGAGTCTGTGACTGTGTTGTTGTTGTGTTTGCAGACCCAGTCTGTGACTGTGTTGTCGTTGTGTTTGCAGACCCAGAGTCTGTGACTGTGTTGTCGTTGTGTTTGCAGACCCAGAGTCTGTGACTGTGTTGTTGTTGTGTTTGCAGACCCAGAGTCTGTGACTGTGTTGTTGTTGTGTTTGCAGACCCAGAGTCTGTGACTGTGTTGTCGTTGTGTTTGCAGACCCAGAGTCTGTGACTGTGTTGTTGTTGTGTTTGCAGACCCAGAGTCTGTGACTGTGTTGTCGTTGTGTTTGCAGACCCAGAGTCTGTGACTGTGTTGTCGTTGTGTTTGCAGACCCAGAGTCTGTGACTGTGTTGTTGTTGTGTTTGCAGAACCAGAGTCTGTGACTGTGTTGTTGTTGTGTTTGCAGACCCAGAGTCTGTGACTGTGTTGTTGTGTTTGCAGGACCATAGTCTGTGACTGTGTTGTTGTTGTGTTTGCAGACCCAGAGTCTGTGACTGTGTTGTTGTGTTTGCAGACCCAGAGTCTGTGACTGTGTTGTCACTGTGTTTGCAGACCCAGAGTCTGTGACTGTGTTGTTGTTGTGTTTGCAGACCCATAGTCTGTGACTGTGTTGTTGTTGTGTTTGCAGACCCAGAGTCTGTGACTGTGTTGTTGTGTTTGCAGACCCATAGTCTGTGACTGTGTTGTCATTGTGTTTGCAGACCGAGAGTCTGTGACTGTGTTGTTGTTGTGTTTGCAGACCCAGAGTCTGTGACTGTGTTGTTGTTGTGTTTGCAGACCCACAGTCTGTGACTGTGTTGTTGTTGTGTTTGCAGACCCAGAGTCTGTGACTGTGTTGTTGTGTTTGCAGACCCAGAGTCTGTGACTGTGTTGTTGTTGTGTTTGCAGACCCAGAGTCTGTGACTGTGTTGTTGTTGTGTTTGCAGACCCAGAGTCTGTGACTGTGTTGTTGTTGTGTTTGCAGACCCAGAGTCTGTGACTGTGTTGTTGTGTTTGCAGACCCAGAGTCTGTGACTGTGTTGTTGTTGTGTTTGCAGACCCAGAGTCTGTGACTGTGTTGTTGTTGTGTTTGCAGACCCAGAGTCTGTGACTGTGTTGTTGTTGTGTTTGCAGACCCAGAGTCTGTGACTGTGTTGTTGTTGTGTTTGCAGACCCAGAGTCTGTGACTGTGTTGTCGTTGTGTTTGCAGACCCAGAGTCTGTGACTGTGTTGTTGTTGTGTTTGCAGACCCAGAGTCTGTGACTGTGTTGTCGTTGTGTTTGCAGACCCAGAGTCTGTGACTGTGTTGTTGTTGTGTTTGCAGAACCAGAGTCTGTGACTGTGTTGTTGTTGTGTTTGCAGACCCAGAGTCTGTGACTGTGTTGTTGTGTTTATAGGACCATAGTCTGTGACTGTGTTGTTGTTGTGTTTGCAGACCCAGAGTCTGTGACTGTGTTGTTGTGTTTGCAGACCCAGAGTCTGTGACTGTGTTGTCACTGTGTTTGCAGACCCAGAGTCTGTGACTGTGTTGTTGTTGTGTTTGCAGACCCATAGTCTGTGACTGTGTTGTTGTTGTGTTTGCAGACCCAGAGTCTGTGACTGTGTTGTTGTGTTTGCAGACCCATAGTCTGTGACTGTGTTGTCATTGTGTTTGCAGACCGAGAGTCTGTGACTGTGTTGTTGTTGTGTTTGCAGACCCAGAGTCTGTGACTGTGTTGTTGTTGTGTTTGCAGACCCAGAGTCTGTGACTGTGTTGTTGTTGTGTTTGCAGACCCAGAGTCTGTGACTGTGTTGTTGTTGTGTTTGCAGACCCAGTCTGTGACTGTGTTGTCGTTGTGTTTGCAGACCCAGAGTCTGTGACTGTGTTGTTGTGTTTGCAGACCCATAGTCTGTGACTGTGTTGTCACTTTGTTTGCAGACCCAGAGTCTGTGACTGTGTTGTTGTTGTGTTTGCAGACCCAGAGTCTGTGACTGTGTTGTTGTTGTGTTTGCAGACCCAGTCTGTGACTGTGTTGTCGTTGTGTTTGCAGACCCAGAGTCTGTGACTGTGTTGTTGTTGTGTTTGCAGACCCAGAGTCTGTGACTGTGTTGTTGTTGTGTTTGCAGACCCAGAGTCTGTGACTGTGTTGTTGTGTTTGCAGACCCATAGTCTGTGACTGTGTTGTCACTTTGTTTGCAGACCCAGAGTCTGTGACTGTGTTGTTGTTGTGTTTGCAGACCCATAATCTGTGACTGTGTTGTTGTTGTGTTTGCAGACCCAGAGTCTGTGACTGTGTTGTTGTTGTGTTTGCAGACCCAGAGTCTGTGACTGTGTTGTTGTGTTTGCAGACCCAGAGTCTGTGACTGTGTTGTCACTGTGTTTGCAGACCCGGAGTCTGTGACTGTGTTGTCACTGTGTTTGCAGACCCGGAGTCTGTGACTGTGTTGTTGTTGTGTTTGCAGACCCAGAGTCTGTGACTGTGTTGTTGTGTTTGCAGACCCATAGTCTGTGACTGTGTTGTCATTGTGTTTGCAGACCGAGAGTCTGTGACTGTGTTGTTGTTGTGTTTGCAGACCCAGAGTCTGTGACTGTGTTGTTGTTGTGTTTGCAGACCCAGAGTCTGTGACTGTGTTGTTGTTGTGTTTGCAGACCCAGAGTCTGTGACTGTGTTGTTGTTTTTGCAGACCCAGAGTCTGTGACTGTGTTGTTGTTGTGTTTGCAGACCCAGAGTCTGTGACTGTGTTGTTGTTGTGTTTGCAGACCCAGAGTCTGTGACTGTGTTGTTGTTGTGTTTGCAGACCCAGAGTCTGTGACTGTGTTGTTGTTGTGTTTGTGGACCCAGAGTCTGTGACTGTGTTGTTGTTGTGTTTGCAGACCCAGAGTCCGTGACTGTGTTGTTGTTGTGTTTGCAGACCCAGAGTCTGTGACTGTGTTGTTGTTGTGTTTGCAGACCCAGAGTCTGTGACTGTGTTGTTGTTGTGTTTGCAGACCCAGAGTCTGTGACTGTGTTGTTATTGTGTTTGCAGACCCAGAGTCTGTGACTGTGTTGTTGTGTTTGCAGACCCATAGTCTGTGACTGTGTTGTCATTGTGTTTGCAGACCCAGAGTCTGTGATTGTGTTGTTGTGTTTGCAGACCCAGAGTCTGTGACTGTGTTGTTGTTGTGTTTGCAGACCCAGAGTCTGTGACTGTGTTGTTGTTGTGTTTGCAGACCCAGAGTCTGTGACTGTGTTGTTGTTGTGTTTGCAGACCCAGAGTCTGTCACTGTGTTGTTGTTGTGTTTGCAGACCCAGTCTGTGACTGTGTTGTCGTTGTGTTTGCAGACCCAGAGTCTGTGACTGTGTTGTTGTTGTGTTTGCAGACCCAGAGTCTGTGACTGTGTTGTTGTTGTGTTTGCAGACCCAGAGTCTGTGACTGTGTTGTTGTGTTTGCAGACCCATAGTCTGTGACTGTGTCGTTGTTGTGTTTACAGACCCAGAGTCTGTGACTGTGTTGTTGTTGTGTTTGCAGGCCCAGAGTCTGTGACTGTGTTGTTGTTGTGTTTGCAGACACAGAGTCTGTGACTGTGTTGTTGTTGTGTTTGCAGACCCAAAGTCTGTGACTGTGTTGTTGTTGTGTTTGCAGACCCATAGTCTGTGACTGTGATGTTGTGTTTGCAGACCCAGAGTCTGTGACTGTGTTGTTGTTGTGTTTGCAGACCCAGAGTCTGTGACTGTGTTGTTGTGTTTGCAGACCCAGAGTCTGTGACTGTGTTGTTGTTGTGTTTGCAGACCCAGAGTCTGCGACTGTGTTGTTGTTGTGTTTGCAGACCCAGGGTCTGTAACTGTGTTGTTGTGTTTGCAGACCCATAGTCTGTGACTGTGTTGTTGTTGTGTTTGCAGACCCAGAGTCTGTGACTGTGTTGTTGTGTTTGCAGACCCATAGTCCGTGACTGTGTTGTTGTGTTTGCAGACCCAGGGTCTGTAACTGTGTTGTTGTGTTTGCAGACCCAGGGTCTGTAACTGTGTTGTTGTTTTTGCAGACCCATAGTCTGTGACTGTGTTGTTGTTGTGTTTGCAGACTCAGGGTCTGTGACTGTGTTGTTGTGTTTGCAGACCCAGAGTCTGTGACTGTGTTGTTGTTGTGTTTGCAGACCCAGAGTCTGTGACTGTGTTGTTGTTGTGTTTGCAGACCCAGAGTCTGTGACTGTGTTGTTGTTGTGTTTGCAGACCCAGAGTCTGTGATTGAGTTGTTGTTGTGTTTGCGGACCCAGAGTCTGTGACTGTTGTTGTTGTGTTTGCAGACCCAGAGTCTGTGACTGTGTTGTTGTGTTTGCCGACCCATAGTCTGTGACTGTGTTGTTGTTGTGTTTGCAGACCCAGAGTCTGTGACTGTGTTGTTGTTGTGTTTGCAGGCCCAGAGTCTGTGACTGTGTTGTTGTTGTGTTTGCAGACACAGAGTCTGTGACTGTGTTGTTGTTGTGTTTGCAGACCCAGAGTCTGTGACTGTGTTGTTGTTGTGTTTGCAGACCCAGAGTCTGTGACTGTGTAGTTGTTGTGTTTGCAGACCCAGAGTCTGTGACTGTGTTGTTGTGTTTGCAGACCCAGAGTCTGTGACTGTGTTGTTGTTGTGTTTTCAGACCCAGAGTCTGTGACTGTTTTGTTGTTGTGTTTGCAGACCCAGAGTCTTTTACTGTGTTGTTGTGTTTGCAGACCCAGAGTCTGTGACTGTGTTGTTGTTGTGTTTGCAGACCCAGAGTCTGTGACTGTTTTGTTGTTGTGTTTGCAGACCCAGAGTCTGTGACTGTGTTGTTGTGTTTGCAGACCCCTAGTCTGTGACTGTGTTGTTGTTGTGTTTGCATACCCAGAGTTTGTGACTGTGTTGTTGTTGTGTTTGCAGACCCAGAGTCTGTGACTGTGTTGTTGTTGTGTTTGCAGACCCAGAGTCTGTGACTGTGTTGTTGTGTTTGCAGAGTCTGTGACTGTGTTGTCATTGTGTTTGCAGAGTCTGTGACTGTGTTGTCGTTGTGTTTGCAGACCCACAGTCTGTGACCGTGTTGTTGTTGTGTTTGCAGACCCAGAGTCTGTGACTGTGTTGTTGTTGTGTTTGCAGACCCAGAGTCTGTGACTGTGTTTTTGTTGTGTTTGCAGACCCAGAGTCTGTGACTGTGTTGTTGTGTTTGCAGACACATAGTCTGTGACTGTGTTGTTGTTGTGTTTGCAGACCCAGAGTCTGTGACTGTGTTGTTGTTGTGTTTGCAGACCCAGAGTCTGTGACTGTGTTGTTGTGTTTGCAGACCCATAGTCTGTGACTGTGTTGTTGTTGTGTTTGCAGACCCAGAGTCTGTGACTTTGTTGTTGTTGTGTTTGCAGACCCAGAGTCTGTGACTGTGTTGTTGTGTTTGCACACCCAGAGTCTGTGACTGTGTTGTTGTTGTGTTTGCAGAGTCTGTGACTGTGTTGTCATCGTGTTTGCAGAGTCTGTGACTGTGTTGTCGTTGTGTTTGCAGACCCATAGTCTGGGACTGTGTTGTTGTTGTGTTTGCAGACCCAGAGTCTGTGACTGTGTTGTTGTGTTTTCAGACCCATAGTCTGTGACTGTGTTGTTGTTGTGTTTGCAGACCCAGAGTCTGTGACTGTGTTGTTGTTGTGTTTGCAGACCCAGAGTCTGTGACTGTGTTGTTGTTGTGTTTGCAGACCCAGAGTCTGTGACTGTGTTGTTGTGTTTGCACACCCAGAGTCTGTGACTGTGTTGTTGTTGTGTTTGCAGAGTCTGTGACTGTGTTGTCAGAGTCTGTGACTGTGTTGTCATTGTGTTTGCAGAGTCTGTGACTGTGTTGTCGTTGTGTTTGCAGACCCAGAGTCTGTGACTGTGTTGTTGTTGTGTTTGCAGACCCATAGTCTGTGACTGTGTTGTTGTGTTTGCAGACCCAGAGTCTGTGACTGTGTTGTTGTTGTGTTTGCAGACCCATAGTCTGTGACCGTGTTGTTGTTGTGTTTGCAGACCCAGAGTCTGTGACTGTGTTGTTGTTGTGTTTGCAGACCCAGAGTCTGTGACTGTGTTGTTGTGTTTGCAGACCCATGGTCTGTGACTGTGTTGTTGTTGTGTTTGCAGACCCAGAGTCTGTGACTGTGTTGTTGTTGTGTTTGCAGACCCAAAGTCTGTGACTGTGTTGTTGTTGTGTTTGCAGACACAGTCTGTGACTGTGTTGTTGTTGTGTTTGCAGACCCAGAGTCTGTGACTGTGTTGTTGTTGTGTTTGCAGGCCCATAGTCTGTGACTGTGTTGTTGTGTTTGCAGACCCAGAGTCTGTGACTGTGTTGTTGTGTTTGCAGACCCAGAGTCTGTGACTGTGTTGTTGTTGTGTTTGCAGACCCAGAGTCTGTGACTGTGTTGTTGTGTTTGCAGACCCAGAGTCTGTGACTGTGTTGTTGTTGTGTTTGCAGACCCAGAGTCTGTGACTGTGTTGTTGTGTTTGCAGACCCAGAGTCTGTGACTGTGTTGTTGTGTTTGCAGACCCATAGTCTGTGACTGTGTTGTTGTTGTGTTTGCAGACCCAGAGTCTGTGACTGTGTTGTTGTGTTTGCAAGACCCATAGTCTGTGACTGTGTTGTTGTTGTGTTTGCAGACCCAGAGTCTGTGACTGTGTTGTTGTTGTGTTTTCAGACCCAGAGTCTGTGACTGTTTTGTTGTTGTGTTTGCAGACCCAGAGTCTGTGACTGTGTTGTTGTGTTTGCAGACCCAGATTCTGTGACTGTGTTGTTGTTGTGTTTTCAGACCCAGAGTCTGTGACTGTTTTGTTGTTGTGTTTGCAGACCCAGAGTCTGTGACTGTGTTGTTGTGTTTGCAGACCCAGAGTCTGTGACTGTGTTGTTGTGTTTGCAGACCCAGAGTCTGTGACTGTGTTGTCACTGTGTTTGCAGACCCAGAGTCTGTGACTGTGTTGTTGTTGTGTTTGCAGACCCATAGTCTGTGACTGTGTTGTTGTTGTGTTTGCAGACCCAGAATCTGTGACTGTGTTGTTGTGTTTGCAGACCCATAGTCTGTGACTGTGTTGTCATTGTGTTTGCAGACCGAGAGTCTGTGACTGTGTTGTTGTTGTGTTTGCAGACCCATAGTCTGTGACTGTGTTGTTGTTATGTTTGCGGACCCAGAGTCTGTGACTGTGTTGTTGTTGTGTTTGCAGACCCAGAGTCTGTGACTGTGTTGTTGTTGTGTTTGCAGACCCAGAGTCTGTGACTGTGTTGTTGTGTTTGCAGACCCATAGTCTGTAACTGTGTTGTCACTGTGTTTGCAGACCCAGAGTCTGTGACTGTGTTGTTGTTGTGTTTGCAGACCCATAGTCTGTGACTGTGTTGTTGTTGTGTTTGCAGTCCCAGAGTCTGTGACTGTGTTGTTGTTGTGTTTGCAGACCCAGAGTCTGTGACTGTGTTGTTGTGTTTGCAGGACCATAGTCTGTGACTGTGTTGTTGTTATGTTGGCAGACCCAGAGTCTGTGACTGTGTTGTTGTGTTTGCAGACCCAGAGTCTGTGACTGTGTTGTCACTGTGTTTGCAGACCCAGAGTCTGTGACTGTGTTGTTGTTGTGTTTGCAGACCCATAGTCTGTGACTGTGTTGTTGTTGTGTTTGCAGACCCAGAGTCTGTGACTGTGTTGTTGTGTTTGCAGACCCATAGTCTGTGACTGTGTTGTCATTGTGTTTGCAGACCGAGAGTCTGTGACTGTGTTGTTGTTGTGTTTGCAGACCGAGAATCTGTGACTGTGTTGTTGTTGTGTTTGCAGACCCATAGTCTGTGACTGTGTTGTTGTTCTGTTTGCAGACCCAGAGTCTATGACTGTGTTGTTGTGTTTGCCAACCCATAGTCTGTGACTGTGTTGTTGTTGTGTTTACATACCCAGAGTCTGTGACTGTGTTGTTGTGTTTGCAGACCCATAGTCTGTGACTGTGTTGTTGTTGTGTTTGCAGACCCAGAGTCTGTGACTGTGTTGTTGTTGTGTTTGCAGACCCAGAGTCTGTGACTGTGTTGTTGTTGTGTTTGCAGACCCAGAGTCTGTGACTGTGTTGTTGTGTTTGCAGACCCATAGTCTGCGACTGTGTTGTTGTTGTGTTTGCAGACCCAGAGTCTGTGACTGTGTTGTTGTTGTGTTTGCAGACCCAGAGTCTGTGACTGTGTTGTTGTTGTGTTTGCAGACCCAGAGTCTGTGACTGTGTTGTTGTTGTGTTTGCAGACCCAGAGTCTGTGACTGTGTTGTTGTGTTTGCAGAGTCTGTGACTGTGTTGTCATTGTGTTTGCAGAGTCTGTGACTGTGTTGTCGTTGTGTTTGCAGACCCATAGTCTGTGACTGTGTTGTTGTTGTGTTTGCAGACCCATAGTCTGTGACTGTGTTGTTGTTGTGTTTGCAGACCCAGAGTCTGTGACTGTGTTGTTGTTGTGTTTGCAGACCCAGAGTCTGTGACTGTGTTGTTGTGTTTGCAGACCCATAGTCTGTGACTGTGTTGTTGTTGTGTTTGCAGACCCAGAGTCTGTGACTGTGTTGTTGTTGTGTTTGCAGAACCAGAGTCTGTGACTGTGTTGTTGTGTTTGCAGACCCATAGTCTGTGACTGTGTTGTTGTTGTGTTTGCAGACCCAGAGTCTGTGACTTTGTTTTTGTTGTGTTTGCAGACCCAGAGTCTGTGACTGTGTTGTTGTGTTTGCACACCCAAAGTCTGTGACTGTGTTGTTGTTGTGTTTGCAGAGTCTGTGACTGTGTTGTCATCGTGTTTGCAGAGTCTATGACTGTGTTGTCGTTGTGTTTGCAGACCCATAGTCTGGGACTGTGTTGTTGTTGTGTTTGCAGACCCAGAGTCTGTGACTGTGTTGTTGTGTTTTCAGACCCATAGTCTGTGACTGTGTTGTTATTGTGTTTGCAGACCCAGAGTCTGTGACTGTGTTGTTGTTGTGTTTGCAGACCCAGATTCTGTGACTGTGTTGTTGTTGTGTTTGCAGACCCAGAGTCTGTGACTGTGTTGTTGTGTTTGCACACCCAGAGTCTGTGACTGTGTTGTTGTTGTGTTTGCAGAGTCTGTGACTGTGTTGTCATTGTGTTTGCAGAGTCTGTGACTGTGTTGTCGTTGTGTTTGCAGACCCAGAGTCTGTGACTGTGTTGTTGTTGTGTTTGCAGACCCATAGTCTGTGACTGTGTTGTTGTGTTTGCAGACCTAGAGTCTGTGACTGTGTTGTTGTTGTGTTTGCAGACCCAGAGTCCGTGACTGTGTTGTTGTTGTGTTTGCAGACCCAGAGTCTGTGACTGTGTTGTTGTTGTGTTTGCAGAACCAGAGTCTGTGACTGTGTTGTTGTTGTGTTTGCAGACCCAGAGTCTGTGACTGTGTTGTTGTTGTGTTTGCAGACCCATAGTCTGTGACTGTGTTGTTGTTGTGTTTGCAGACCCATAGTCTGTGACTGTGTTGTTGTTGTGTTTGCAGACCCAGAGTCTGTGACTGTGTTGTTGTGTTTGCAGACCCATAGTCTGTGACTGTGTTGTTGTTGTGTTTGCAGACCCAGAGTCTGTGACTGTGTTGTTGTTGTGTTTGCAGACCCAAAGTCTGTGACTGTGTTGTTGTTGTGTTTGCAGACAAAGTCTGTGACTGTGTTGTTGTTGTGTTTGCAGACCCAGAGTCTGTGACTGTGTTGTTGTTGTGTTTGCAGACCCAGTCTGTGACTGTGTTGTTGTTGTGTTTGCAGACCCATAGTCTGTGACTGTGTTGTTGTGTTTGCAGACACAGTCTGTGACTGTGTTGTTGTTGTGTTTGCAGACCCATAGTCTGTGACTGTGTTGTTGTTGTGCTTGCAGACCAAGAGTCTGTGACTGTGTTGTTGTGTTTGCAGACCCATAGTCTGTGACTGTGTTGTTGTTGTGTTTGCAGACCCAGAGTCTGTGACTGTGTTGTTGTTGTGTTTGCAGACCCAGAGTCTGTGACTGTGTTGTTGTTGTGTTTGCAGACCCATAATCTGTGACTGTGTTGTTGTTGTGTTTGCAGACCCAGAGTCTGTGACTGTGTTGTTGTTGTGTTTGCAGACCCAGAGTCTGTGACTGTGTTGTTGTGTTTGCAGGACCATAGTCTGTGACTGTGTTGTTGTTGTGTTTGCAGACCCAGAGTCTGTGACTGTGTTGTTGTGTTTGCAGACCCAGAGTCTGTGACTGTGTTGTCACTGTGTTTGCAGAACCAGAGTCTGTGACTGTGTTGTTGTTGTGTTTGCAGACCCATAGTCTGTGACTGTGTTGTTGTTGTGTTTGCAGACCCAGAGTCTGTGACTGTGTTGTTGTGTTTGCAGACCCATAGTCTGTGACTGTGTTGTCATTGTGTTAGCAGACCGAGAGTCTGTGACTGTGTTGTTGTTGTGTTTGCAGACCCAGAGTCTGTGACTGTGTTGTTGTTGTGTTTGCAGACCCAGAGTCTGTGACTGTGTTGTTGTTGTGTTTGCAGACCCAGAGTCTGTGACTGTGTTGTTGTTTTTTCAGACCCAGAGTCTGTGACTGTGTTGTTGTTGTGTTTGCAGACCCAGAGTCTGTGACTGTGTTGTTGTTGTGTTTGCAGACCCAGAGTCTGTGACTGTGTTGTTGTTGTGTTTGCAGACCCAGAGTCTGTGACTGTGTTGTTGTTGTGTTTGCAGACCCAGAATCTGTGACTGTGTTGTTGTTGTGTTTGCAGACCCATAGTCTGTGACTGTGTTGTTGTTCTGTTTGCAGACCCAGAGTCTATGACTGTGTTGTTGTGTTTGCCAACCCATAGTCTGTGACTGTGTTGTTGTTGTGTTTGCAGACCCAGAGTCTGTGACTGTGTTGTTGTGTTTGCAGACCCATAGTCTGTGACTGTGTTGTTGTTGTGTTTGCAGACCCAGAGTCTGTGACTGTGTTGTTGTTGTGTTTGCAGACCCAGAGTCTGTGACTGTGTTGTTGTTGTGTTTGCAGACCCAGAGTCTGTGACTGTGTTGTTGTGTTTGCAGACCCATAGTCTGTGACTGTGTTGTTGTTGTGTTTGCAGACCCAGAGTCTGTGACTGTGTTGTTGTTGTGTTTGCAGACCCAGAGTCTGTGACTGTGTTGTTGTTGTGTTTGCAGACCCAGAGTCTGTGACTGTGTTGTTGTTGTGTTTGCAGACCCAGAGTCTGTGACTGTGTTGTTGTGTTTGCAGAGTCTGTGACTGTGTTGTCATTGTGTTTGCAGAGTCTGTGACTGTGTTGTCGTTGTGTTTGCAGACCCATAGTCTGTGACTGTGTTGTTGTTGTGTTTGCAGACCCATAGTCTGTGACTGTGTTGTTGTTGTGTTTGCAGACCCAGAGTCTGTGACTGTGTTGTTGTTGTGTTTGCAGACCCAGAGTCTGTGACTGTGTTGTTGTGTTTGCAGACCCATAGTCTGTGACTGTGTTGTTGTTGTGTTTGCAGACCCAGAGTCTGTGACTGTGTTGTTGTTGTGTTTGCAGACCCAGAGTCTGTGACTGTGTTGTTGTGTTTGCAGACCCATAGTCTGTGACTGTGTTGTTGTTGTGTTTGCAGACCCAGAGTCTGTGACTTTGTTGTTGTTGTGTTTGCAGACCCAGAGTCTGTGACTGTGTTGTTGTGTTTGCACACCCAATGTCTGTGACTGTGTTGTTGTTGTGTTTGCAGAGTCTGTGACTGTGTTGTCATCGTGTTTGCAGAGTCTGTGACTGTGTTGTCGTTGTGTTTGCAGACCCATAGTCTGGGACTGTGTTGTTGTTGTGTTTGCAGACCCAGAGTCTGTGACTGTGTTGTTGTGTTTTCAGACCCATAGTCTGTGACTGTGTTGTTATTGTGTTTGCAGACCCAGAGTCTGTGACTGTGTTGTTGTTGTGTTTGCAGACCCAGATTCTGTGACTGTGTTGTTGTTGTGTTTGCAGACCCAGAGTCTGTGACTGTGTTGTTGTGTTTGCACACCCAGAGTCTGTGACTGTGTTGTTGTTGTGTTTGCAGAGTCTGTGACTGTGTTGTCATTGTGTTTGCAGAGTCTGTGACTGTGTTGTCGTTGTGTTTGCAGACCCAGAGTCTGTGACTGTGTTGTTGTTGTGTTTGCAGACCCATAGTCTGTGACTGTGTTGTTGTGTTTGCAGACCTAGAGTCTGTGACTGTGTTGTTGTTGTGTTTGCAGACCCAGAGTCTGTGACTGTGTTGTTGTTGTGTTTGCAGACCCAGAGTCTGTGACTGTGTTGTTGTTGTGTTTGCAGACCCAGAGTCTGTGACTGTGTTGTTGTTGTGTTTGCAGACCCAGAGTCTGTGACTGTGTTGTTGTTGTGTTTGCAGACCCATAGTCTGTGACTGTGTTGTTGTTGTGTTTGCAGACCCATAGTCTGTGACTGTGTTGTTGTTGTGTTTGCAGACCCAGAGTCTGTGACTGTGTTGTTGTGTTTGCAGACCCATAGTCTGTGACTGTGTTGTTGTTGTGTTTGCAGACCCAGAGTCTGTGACTGTGTTGTTGTTGTGTTTGCAGACCCAAAGTCTGTGACTGTGTTGTTGTTGTGTTTGCAGACAAAGTCTGTGACTGTGTTGTTGTTGTGTTTGCAGACCCAGAGTCTGTGACTGTGTTGTTGTTGTGTTTGCAGACCCAGAGTCTGTGACTGTGTTGTTGTTGTGTTTGCAAACCCAGAGTCTGTGACTGTGTTGTTGTGTTTGCAGACACAGTCTGTGACTGTGTTGTTGTTGTGTTTGCAGACCCATAGTCTGTGACTGTGTTGTTGTTGTGTTTGCAGACCAAGAGTCTGTGACTGTGTTGTTGTGTTTGCAGACCCATAGTCTGTGACTGTGTTGTTGTTGTGTTTGCAGACCCAGAGTCTGTGACTGTGTTGTTGTTGTGTTTGCAGACCCAGAGTCTGTGACTGTGTTGTTATTGTGTTTGCAGACCCAGAGTCTGTGACTGTGTTGTTGTGTTTGCAGACCCATAGTCTGTGACTGTGTTGTCATTGTGTTTGCAGACCCAGAGTCTGTGATTGTGTTGTTGTGTTTGCAGACCCAGAGTCTGTGACTGTGTTGTTGTTGTGTTTGCAGACCCAGAGTCTGTGACTGTGTTGTTGTTGTGTTTGCAGACCCAGAGTCTGTGACTGTGTTGTTGTTGTGTTTGCAGACCCAGAGTCTGTCACTGTGTTGTTGTTGTGTTTGCAGACCCAGTCTGTGACTGTGTTGTCGTTGTGTTTGCAGACCCAGAGTCTGTGACTGTGTTGTTGTTGTGTTTGCAGACCCAGAGTCTGTGACTGTGTTGTTGTTGTGTTTGCAGACCCAGAGTCTGTGACTGTGTTGTTGTGTTTGCAGACCCATAGTCTGTGACTGTGTCGTTGTTGTGTTTACAGACCCAGAGTCTGTGACTGTGTTGTTGTTGTGTTTGCAGGCCCAGAGTCTGTGACTGTGTTGTTGTTGTGTTTGCAGACACAGAGTCTGTGACTGTGTTGTTGTTGTGTTTGCAGACCCAGAGTCTGTGACTGTGTTGTTGTTGTGTTTGCAGACCCATAGTCTGTGACTGTGATGTTGTGTTTGCAGACCCAGAGTCTGTGACTGTGTTGTTGTTGTGTTTGCAGACCCAGAGTCTGTGACTGTGTTGTTGTGTTTGCAGACCCAGAGTCTGTGACTGTGTTGTTGTTGTGTTTGCAGACCCAGAGTCTGCGACTGTGTTGTTGTTGTGTTTGCAGACCCAGGGTCTGTAACTGTGTTGTTGTGTTTGCAGACCCATAGTCTGTGACTGTGTTGTTGTTGTGTTTGCAGACCCAGAGTCTGTGACTGTGTTGTTGTGTTTGCAGACCCATAGTCCGTGACTGTGTTGTTGTGTTTGCAGACCCAGGGTCTGTAACTGTGTTGTTGTGTTTGCAGACCCAGGGTCTGTAACTGTGTTGTTGTTTTTGCAGACCCATAGTCTGTGACTGTGTTGTTGTTGTGTTTGCAGACTCAGGGTCTGTGACTGTGTTGTTGTGTTTGCAGACCCAGAGTCTGTGACTGTGTTGTTGTTGTGTTTGCAGACCCAGAGTCTGTGACTGTGTTGTTGTTGTGTTTGCAGACCCAGAGTCTGTGACTGTGTTGTTGTTGTGTTTGCAGACCCAGAGTCTGTGATTGTGTTGTTGTTGTGTTTGCGGACCCAGAGTCTGTGACTGTTGTTGTTGTGTTTGCAGACCCAGAGTCTGTGACTGTGTTGTTGTGTTTGCCGACCCATAGTCTGTGACTGTGTTGTTGTTGTGTTTGCAGACCCAGAGTCTGTGACTGTGTTGTTGTTGTGTTTGCAGGCCCAGAGTCTGTGACTGTGTTGTTGTTGTGTTTGCAGACACAGAGTCTGTGACTGTGTTGTTGTTGTGTTTGCAGACCCAGAGTCTGTGACTGTGTTGTTGTTGTGTTTGCAGACCCAGAGTCTGTGACTGTGTAGTTGTTGTGTTTGCAGACCCAGAGTCTGTGACTGTGTTGTTGTGTTTGCAGACCCAGAGTCTGTGACTGTGTTGTTGTTGTGTTTTCAGACCCAGAGTCTGTGACTGTTTTGTTGTTGTGTTTGCAGACCCAGAGTCTTTTACTGTGTTGTTGTGTTTGCAGACCCAGAGTCTGTGACTGTGTTGTTGTTGTGTTTGCAGACCCAGAGTCTGTGACTGTTTTGTTGTTGTGTTTGCAGACCCAGAGTCTGTGACTGTGTTGTTGTGTTTGCAGACCCCTAGTCTGTGACTGTGTTGTTGTTGTGTTTGCATACCCAGAGTTTGTGACTGTGTTGTTGTTGTGTTTGCAGACCCAGAGTCTGTGACTGTGTTGTTGTTGTGTTTGCAGACCCAGAGTCTGTGACTGTGTTGTTGTGTTTGCAGAGTCTGTGACTGTGTTGTCATTGTGTTTGCAGAGTCTGTGACTGTGTTGTCGTTGTGTTTGCAGACCCACAGTCTGTGACCGTGTTGTTGTTGTGTTTGCAGACCCAGAGTCTGTGACTGTGTTGTTGTTGTGTTTGCAGACCCAGAGTCTGTGACTGTGTTTTTGTTGTGTTTGCAGACCCAGAGTCTGTGACTGTGTTGTTGTGTTTGCAGACACATAGTCTGTGACTGTGTTGTTGTTGTGTTTGCAGACCCAGAGTCTGTGACTGTGTTGTTGTTGTGTTTGCAGACCCAGAGTCTGTGACTGTGTTGTTGTGTTTGCAGACCCATAGTCTGTGACTGTGTTGTTGTTGTGTTTGCAGACCCAGAGTCTGTGACTTTGTTGTTGTTGTGTTTGCAGACCCAGAGTCTGTGACTGTGTTGTTGTGTTTGCACACCCAGAGTCTGTGACTGTGTTGTTGTTGTGTTTGCAGAGTCTGTGACTGTGTTGTCATCGTGTTTGCAGAGTCTGTGACTGTGTTGTCGTTGTGTTTGCAGACCCATAGTCTGGGACTGTGTTGTTGTTGTGTTTGCAGACCCAGAGTCTGTGACTGTGTTGTTGTGTTTTCAGACCCATAGTCTGTGACTGTGTTGTTGTTGTGTTTGCAGACCCAGAGTCTGTGACTGTGTTGTTGTTGTGTTTGCAGACCCAGAGTCTGTGACTGTGTTGTTGTTGTGTTTGCAGACCCAGAGTCTGTGACTGTGTTGTTGTGTTTGCACACCCAGAGTCTGTGACTGTGTTGTTGTTGTGTTTGCAGAGTCTGTGACTGTGTTGTCAGAGTCTGTGACTGTGTTGTCATTGTGTTTGCAGAGTCTGTGACTGTGTTGTCGTTGTGTTTGCAGACCCAGAGTCTGTGACTGTGTTGTTGTTGTGTTTGCAGACCCATAGTCTGTGACTGTGTTGTTGTGTTTGCAGACCCAGAGTCTGTGACTGTGTTGTTGTTGTGTTTGCAGACCCATAGTCTGTGACCGTGTTGTTGTTGTGTTTGCAGACCCAGAGTCTGTGACTGTGTTGTTGTTGTGTTTGCAGACCCAGAGTCTGTGACTGTGTTGTTGTGTTTGCAGACCCATGGTCTGTGACTGTGTTGTTGTTGTGTTTGCAGACCCAGAGTCTGTGACTGTGTTGTTGTTGTGTTTGCAGACCCAAAGTCTGTGACTGTGTTGTTGTTGTGTTTGCAGACACAGTCTGTGACTGTGTTGTTGTTGTGTTTGCAGACCCAGAGTCTGTGACTGTGTTGTTGTTGTGTTTGCAGGCCCATAGTCTGTGACTGTGTTGTTGTGTTTGCAGACCCAGAGTCTGTGACTGTGTTGTTGTGTTTGCAGACCCAGAGTCTGTGACTGTGTTGTTGTTGTGTTTGCAGACCCAGAGTCTGTGACTGTGTTGTTGTGTTTGCAGACCCAGAGTCTGTGACTGTGTTGTTGTTGTGTTTGCAGACCCAGAGTCTGTGACTGTGTTGTTGTGTTTGCAGACCCAGAGTCTGTGACTGTGTTGTTGTGTTTGCAGACCCATAGTCTGTGACTGTGTTGTTGTTGTGTTTGCAGACCCAGAGTCTGTGACTGTGTTGTTGTGTTTGCAAGACCCATAGTCTGTGACTGTGTTGTTGTTGTGTTTGCAGACCCAGAGTCTGTGACTGTGTTGTTGTTGTGTTTTCAGACCCAGAGTCTGTGACTGTTTTGTTGTTGTGTTTGCAGACCCAGAGTCTGTGACTGTGTTGTTGTGTTTGCAGACCCAGATTCTGTGACTGTGTTGTTGTTGTGTTTTCAGACCCAGAGTCTGTGACTGTTTTGTTGTTGTGTTTGCAGACCCAGAGTCTGTGACTGTGTTGTTGTGTTTGCAGACCCAGAGTCTGTGACTGTGTTGTTGTTGTGTTTGCAGACCCAGAGTCTGTGACTGTTTTGTTGTTGTGTTTGCAGACCCAGAGTCTGTGACTGTGTTGTTGTGTATGTAGACCCTTAGTCTGTGACTGTGTTGTTGTTGTGTTTGCAGACCCAGAGTCTGTGACTGTGTTGTTGTTGTGTTTGCAGACCCAGAGTCTGTGACTGTGTTGTTGTTCTGTTTGCAGACTCAGAGTCTGTGACTGTGTTGTTGTGTTTGCAGAGTCTGTGACTGTGTTGTCATTGTGTTTGCAGAGTCTGTGACTGTGTTGTCGTTGTGTTTGCAGACCCATAGTCTGTGACTGTGTTGTTGTTGTGTTTGCAGACCCATAGTCTGTGACTGTGTTGTTGTTGTGTTTGCAGACCCAGAGTCTGTGACTGTGTTGTTGTTGTGTTTGCAGACCCAGAGTCTGTGACTGTGTTGTTGTTGTGTTTGCAGACCCAGAGTCTGTGACTGTGTTGTTGTGTTTGCAGACACATAGTCTGTGACTGTGTTGTTGTTGTGTTTGCAGACCCAGAGTCTGTGACTGTGTTGTTGTTGTGTTTGCAGACCCAGAGTCTGTGACTGTGTTGTTGTGTTTGCAGACCCATAGTCTGTGACTGTGTTGTTGTTGTGTTTGCAGACCCAGAGTCTGTGACTTTGTTGTTGTTGTGTTTGCAGACCCAGAGTCTGTGACTGTGTTGTTGTGTTTGCACACCCAGAGTCTGTGACTGTGTTGTTGTTGTGTTTGCAGAGTCTGTGACTGTGTTGTCATCGTGTTTGCAGAGTCTGTGACTGTGTTGTCGTTGTGTTTGCAGACCCATAGTCTGGGATTGTGTTGTTGTTGTGTTTGCAGACCCAGAGTCTGTGACTGTGTTGTTGTGTTTTCAGACCCATAGTCTGTGACTGTGTTGTTGTTGTGTTTGCAGACCCAGAGTCTGTGACTGTGTTGTTGTTGTGTTTGCAGACCCAGAGTCTGTGACTGTGTTGTTGTTGTGTTTGCAGACCCAGAGTCTGTGACTGTGTTGTTGTGTTTGCACACCCAGAGTCTGTGACTGTGTTGTTGTTGTGTTTGCAGAGTCTGTGACTGTGTTGTCATTGTGTTTGCAGAGTCTGTGACTGTGTTGTCGTTCTGTTTGCAGACCCAGAGTCTGTGACTGTGTTGTTGTTGTGTTTGCAGACCCATAGTCTGTGACTGTGTTGTTGTGTTTGCAGACCCAGAGTCTGTGACTGTGTTGTTGTTGTGTTTGCAGACCCATAGTCTGTGACCGTGTTGTTGTTGTGTTTGCAGACCCAGAGTCTGTGACTGTGTTGTTGTTGTGTTTGCAGACCCAGAGTCTGTGACTGTGTTGTTGTTGTGTTTGCAGACCCAGAGTCTGTGACTGTGTTGTTGTTGTGTTTGCAGACCCATAGTCTGTGACTGTGTTGTTGTTGTGTTTGCAGACCCAGAGTCTGTGACTGTGTTGTTGTGTTTGCAGACCCATAGTCTGTGACTGTGTTGTTGTTGTGTTTGCAGACCCAGAGTCTGTGACTGTGTTGTTGTGTTTGCAGACCCATAGTCTGTGACTGTGTTGTTGTTGTGTTTGCAGAGTCTGTGACTGTGTTGTCATTGTGTTTGCAGAGTCTGTGACTGTGTTGTCGTTGTGTTTGCAGACCCAGAGTCTGTGACTGTGTTGTTGTTGTGTTTGCAGACCCATAGTCTGTGACTGTGTTGTTGTGTTTGCAGACCCAGAGTCTGTGACTGTGTTGTTGTTGTGTTTGCGGACCCATAGTCTGTGACCGTGTTGTTGTTGTGTTTGCAGACCCAGAGTCTGTGACTGTGTTGTTGTTGTGTTTGCAGACCCAGAGTCTGTGACTGTGTTGTTGTTGTGTTTGCAGACCCATAGTCTGTGACTGTGTTGTTGTTGTGTTTGCAGACCCATAGTCTGTGACTGTGTTGTTGTTGTGTTTGCAGACCCAGAGTCCGTGACTGTGTTGTTGTGTTTGCGGACCCATAGTCTGTGACTGTGTTGTTGTTGTGTTTGCAGACCCAGAGTCTGTGACTGTGTTGTTGTGTTTGCAGACCCATAGTCTGTGACTGTGTTGTTGTTGTGTTTGCAGACCCAGAGTCTGTGACTGTGTTGTTGTTGTGTTTGCAGACCCAAAGTCTGTGACTGTGTTGTTGTTGTGTTTGCAGACACAGTCTGTGACTGTGTTGTTGTTGTGTTTGCAGACCCAGAGTCTGTGACTGTGTTGTTGTTGTGTTTGCAGACCCATAGTCTGTGACTGTGTTGTTGTGTTTGCAGACCCAGAGTCTGTGACTGTGTTGTTGTGTTTGCAGACCCAGAGTCTGTGACTGTGTTGTTGTTGTGTTTGCAGACCCAGAGTCTGTGACTGTGTTGTTGTGTTTGCAGACCCAGAGTCTGTGACTGTGTTGTTGTTGTGTTTGCAGACCCAGAATCTGTGACTGTGTTGTTGTGTTTGCAGACCCAGAGTCTGTGACTGTGTTGTTGTGTTTGCAGACCCATAGTCTGTGACTGTGTTGTTGTTGTGTTTGCAGACCCAGAGTCTGTGACTGTGTTGTTGTTGTGTTTGCAGACCCAGAGTCTGTGACTGTGTTGTTGTTGTGTTTGCAGATCCAGAGTCTGTGACTGTGTTGTTGTGTTTGCAGACCCATAGTCTGTGACTGTGTTGTCATTGTGTTTGCAGACCCAGAGTCTGTCATTGTGTTGTTGTTGTGTTTGCAGACCCATAGTCTGTGACTGTGTTGTTGTTGTGTTTGCAGACCCAGAGTCTGTGACTGTGTTGTTGTTGTGTTTACAGACCCAGAGTCTGTGACTGTGTTGTTGTGTTTGCAGACCCAGAGTCTGTGACTGTGTTGTTGTTGTGTTTGCAGACCCAGAGTCTGTGACTGTGTTGTTGTGTTTGCAGACCCAGAGTCTGTGATTGTGTTGTTGTTGTGTTTGCAGACCCAGAGTCTGTGACTGTGTTGTTGTGTTTGCAGACCCAGAGTCTGTGACTGTGTTGTTGTGTTTGCAGACCCATAGTCTGTGACTGTGTTGTTGTTGTGTTTGCAGACCCAGAGTCTGTGACTGTGTTGTTGTTGTGTTTGCAGACCCAGAGTCTGTGACTGTGTTGTTGTTGTGTTTGCAGACCCAGAGTCTGTGACTGTGTTGTTGTGTTTGCAGACCCATAGTCTGTGACTGTGTTGTCATTGTGTTTGCAGACCCAGAGTCTGTCATTGTTTTGTTGTTGTGTTTGCAGACCCATAGTCTGTGACTGTGTTGTTGTTGTGTTTGCAGACCCAGAGTCTGTGACTGTGTTGTTGTTGTGTTTGCAGACCCAGAGTCTGTGACTGTGTTGTTGTGTTTGCAGACCCAGAGTCTGTGACTGTGTTGTTGTGTTTGCAGACCCATAGTCTGTGACTGTGTTGTTGTTGTGTTTGCAGACCCAGAGTCTGTGACTGTGTTGTTGTGTTTGCAGACCCATAGTCTGTGACTGTGTTGTTGTTGTGTTTGCAGACCCAGAGTCTGTTACTGTGTTGTTGTTGTGTTTGCAGACCCAGAGTCTGTGACTGTGTTGTTGTGTTTGCAGAGTCTGTGACTGTGTTTTCATTGTGTTTGCAGAGTCTGTGACTGTGTTGTCGTTGTGTTTGCAGACCCATAGTCTGTGACTGTGTTGTTGTTGTGTTTGCACACCCTTAGTCTGTGACTGTGTTGTTGTTGTGTTTGCAGACCCAGAGTCTGTGACTGTGTTGTTGTTGTGTTTGCAGACCCAGAGTCTGTGACTGTGTTGTTGTTGTGTTTGCAGACCCAGAGTCTGTGACTGTGTTGTTGTGTTTGCAGACCCATAGTCTGTGACTGTGTTGTTGTTGTGTTTGCAGACCCAGAGTCTGCGACTTTGTTGTTGTTGTGTTTGCAGACCCAGAGTCTGTGACTGTGTTGTTGTGTTTGCACACCCAGAGTCTGTGACTGTGTTGTTGTTGTGTTTGCAGAGTCTGTGACTGTGTTGTCATCGTATTTGCAGAGTCTGTGACTGTGTTGTCGTTGTGTTTGCAGACCCATAGTCTGGGACTGTGTTGTTGTTGTGTTTGCAGACCCAGAGTCTGTGACTGTGTTGTTGTTGTGTTTGCAGACCCAGAGTCTGTGACTGTGTTGTTGTTGTGTTTGCAGACCCAGAGTCTGTGACTGTGTTGTTGTGTTTGCACACCCAGAGTCTGTGACTGTGTTGTTGTTGTGTTTGCAGAGTCTGTGACTGTGTTGTCATTGTGTTTGCAGAGTCTGTGACTGTGTTGTCGTTGTGTTTGCAGACCCAGAGTCTGTGACTGTGTTGTTGTTGTGTTTGCAGACCCATAGTCTGTGACTGTGTTGTTGTGTTTGCAGACCCAGAGTCTGTGACTGTGTTGTTGTTGTGTTTGCAGACCCATAGTCTGTGACTGTGTTGTTGTTGTGTTTGCAGACCCAGAGTCTGTGACTGTGTTGTTGTTGCGTTTGCAGACCCAGAGTCTGTGACTGTGTTGTTGTTGTATTGCAGACCCAGAGTCTGTGACTGTGTTGTTGTTGTGTTTGCAGACCCAGAGTCTGTGACTGTGTTGTTGTGTTTGCAGACCCATAGTCTGTGACTGTGTTGTTGTTGTGTTTGCAGACCCAGAGTCTGTGACTGTGTTGTTGTGTTTGCAGAACCATAGTCTGTGACTGTGTTGTCATTGTGTTTGCAGACCCATAGTCTGTGACTGTGTTGTTGTTGTGTTTGCAGACCCAAAGTCTGTGACTGTGTTGTTGTTGTGTTTGCAGACCCAGAGTCTGTGACTGTGTTGTTGTTGTGTTTGCAGACCCAGAGTCTGTGACTGTGTTGTTGTTTTTGCAGACCCATAGTCTGTGACTGTGTTGTTGTTGTGTTTGCAGACCCAGAGTCTGTGACTGTGTTGTTGTGTTTGCAGACCCATAGTCTGTGACTGTGTTGTTGTTGTGTTTGCAGACCCAGAGTCTGTGACTGTGTTGTTGTTGTGTTTGCAGACCCAGAGTCTGTGACTGTGTTGTTGTTGTGTTTGCAGACCCAGAGTCTGTGACTGTGTTGTTGTGTTTGCAGACCCATAGTCTGTGACTGTGTTGTCATTGTGTTTGCAGACCCAGAGTCTGTCATTGTGTTGTTGTTGTGTTTGCAGACCCATAGTCTGTGTTGTTGTTGTGTTCGCAGACCCAGAGTCTGTGACTGTGTTGTTGTTGTGTTTACAGACCCAGAGTATGTGAGTGTGTTGTTGTTGTGTTTGCAGACCCATAGTCTGTGACTGTGTTGTTGTGTTTGCAGACCCAGAGTCTGTGACTGTGTTGTTGTGTTTGCAGACCCATAGTCTGTGACTGTGTTGTTGTTGTGTTTGCAGACCCAGAGTCCGTGACTGTGTTGTTGTTGTGTTTGCAGACCCAGAGTCTGTGACTGTGTTGTTGTTGTGTTTGCAGACCCAGAGTCTTTGACTGTGTTGTTGTTGTGTTTCTAGACCCAGAGTCTGTGACTTTGTTTTTGTGTTTGCAGACCCATAGTCTGTGACTGTGTTGTGTTTGTGTTTGCAGACCCAGAGTCTGTGACTGTGTTGTTGTGTTTGCAGACCCATAGTCTGTGACTGTGTTGTTGTTTTGTTTGCAGACCCAGAGTCTGTGACTGTGTTGTTGTTGTGTTTGCAGACCCAGAGTCTGTGACTGTGTTGTTGTTGTGTTTGCAGACGAAGAGTCTGTGACTGTGTTGTTGTGTTTGCACACCCAGAGTCTGTGACTGTGTTGTTGTTGTGTTTGCAGAGTCTGTGACTGTGTTGTCATTGTGTTTGCAGAGTCTGTGACTGTGTTGTCGTTGTGTTTGTAGACCCATAGTCTGTGACTGTGTTGTTGTTGTGTTTGCACACCCAGAGTCTGTTGTTGTGTTTGCAGAGTCTGTGACTGTGTTGTCATTGTGTTTGCAGAGTCTGTGACTGTGTTGTCGTTGTGTTTGCAGACCCATAGTCTGTGACTGTGTTGTTGTTGTGTTTGCAGACCCAGAGTCTGTGACTGTGTTGTTGTGTTTGCAGACCCATAGTTTGTGACTGTGTTGTTGTTGTGTTTGCAGACCCAGAGTCTGTGACTGTGTTGTTGTTGTGTTTGCAGACCCAGAGTCTGTGACTGTGTTGTTGTTGTGTTTGCAGACCCAGAGTCTGTGACTGTGTTGTTGTTGTGTTTGCAGACCCAGAGTCTGTGACTGTGATGTTGTGTTTGCACAGCCATAGTCTGTGACTGTGTTGTTGTTGTGTTTGCAGACCCAGAGTCTGTGACTGTGTTGTTGTTGTGTTTGCAGACCAGAGTCTATGACTGTGTTGTTGTGTTTGCAGACCCATAGTCTGTGACTGTGTTGTTGTTGTGTTTGCAGACCCAGAGCCTGTGACTGTGTTTTTGTTGTGTTTGCAGACCCAGAGTCTGTGACTGTGTTGTTGTTTTTGCAGAGTCTGTGACTGTGTTGTCATTGTGTTTGCAGAGTCTGTGACTGTGTTGTCGTTGTGTTTGCACACCCAGAGTCTGTGACTGTGTTGTTGTTGTGTTTGCAGACCCAGAGTCTGTGACTGTGTTGTTGTTGTGTTTGCAGACCCAGAGTCTGTGACTGTGTTGTTGTGTTTGCAGACCCAGAGTCTGTGACTGTGTTGTTGTTGTGTTTGCAGACCCAGAGTCTGTGACTGTGTTGTTGTGTTTGCAGACCCAGAGTCTGTGACTGTGTTGTTGTGTTTGCAGACCCATAGTCTGTGACTGTGTTGTTGTTGTGTTTGCAGACCCAGAGTCTGTGACTGTGTTGTTGTGTTTGCGGACCCATAGTCTGTGACTGTGTTGTTGTTGTGTTTGCAGACCCAGAGTCTGTGACTGTGTTGTTGTTGTGTTTGCAGACCCAGAGTCTGTGACTGTGTTGTTGTTGTGTTTGCAGACCCAGAGTCTGTGACTGTGTTGTTGTGTTTGCAGACCCATAGTCTGTGACTGTGTTGTCATTGTGTTTGCAGACCCAGAGTCTGTCATTGTGTTGTTGTTGTGTTTGCAGACCCATAGTCTGTTACTGTGTTGTTGTTGTGTTCGCAGACCCAGAGTCTGTGACTGTGTTGTTGTTGTGTTTACAGACCCAGAGTATGTGAGTGTGTTGTTGTTGTGTTTGCAGACCCACAGTCTGTGACTGTGTTGTTGTGTTTGCAGACCCAGAGTCTGTGACTGTGTTGTTGTGTTTGCAGACCCATAGTCTGTGACTGTGTTGTTGTTGTGTTTGCAGACCCAGAGTCCGTGACTGTGTGGTTGTTGTGTTTGCAGACCCAGAGTCTGTGACTGTGTTGTTGTTGTGTATGCAGACCCAGAGTCTGTGACTGTGTTGTTGTTGTGTTTCTAGACCCAGAGTCTGTGACTTTGTTTTTGTGTTTGCAGACCCATAGTCTGTGACTGTGTTGTTGTTGTGTTTGCAGACCCAGAGTCTGTGACTGTGTTGTTGTGTTTGCAGACCCATAGTCTGTGACTGTGTTGTTGTTTTGTTTGCAGACCCAGAGTCTGTGACTGTGTTGTTGTTGTGTTAGCAGACCCATAGTCTGTGACTGTGTTGTTGTTGTGTTTGCAGACGAAGAGTCTGTGACTGTGTTGTTGTGTTTGCACACCCAGAGTCTGTGACTGTGTTGTTGTTGTGTTTGCAGAGTCTGTGACTGTGTTGTCATTGTGTTTGTAGAGTCTGTGACTGTGTTGTCGTTGTGTTTGCAGACCCATAGTCTGTGACTGTGTTGTTGTTGTGTTTGCACACCCAGAGTCTGTGACTGTGTTGTTGTGTTTGCAGAGTCTGTGACTGTGTTGTCATTGTGTTTGCAGAGTCTGTGACTGTGTTGTCGTTGTGTTTGCAGACCCATAGTCTGTGACTGTGTTGTTGTTGTGTTTGCAGACCCAGAGTCTGTGACTGTGTTGTTGTGTTTGCAGACCCATAGTCTGTGACTGTGTTGTTGTTGTGTTTGCAGACCCAGAGTCTGTGACTGTGTTGTTGTTGTGTTTGCAGACCCAGAGTCTGTGACTGTGTTGTTGTTGTGTTTGCAGACCCAGAGTCTGTGACTGTGTTGTTGTTGTGTTTGCAGACCCAGAGTCTGTGACTGTGTTGTTGTGTTTGCAGACCCATAGTCTGTGACTGTGTTGTTGTTGTGTTTGCAGACCCAGAGTCTGTGACTGTGTTGTTGTTGTGTTTGCAGACCAGAGTCTGTGACTGTGTTGTTGTGTTTGCAGACCCATAGTCTGTGACTGTGTTGTTGTTGTGTTTGCAGACCCAGAGTCTGTGACTGTGTTTTTGTTGTGTTTGCAGACCCAGAGTCTGTGACTGTGTTGTTGTGTTTGCGGAGTCTGTGACTGTGTTGTCATTGTGTTTGCAAATTCTGTGACTGTGTTGTCGTTGTGTTTGCACACCCAGAGTCTGTGACTGTGTTGTTGTTGTGTTTGCAGACCCAGAGTCTGTGACTGTGTTGTTGTTGTGTTTGCAGACCCAGAGTCTGTGATTGTGTTGTTGTTGTGTTTGCAGACCCAGAGTCTGTGACTGTGTTGTTGTGTTTGCAGACCCATAGTCTGTGACTGTGTTGTTGTTGTGTTTGCAGACCCAGAGTCTGTGACTTTGTTGTTGTTGTGTTTGCAGACCCAGAGTCTGTGACTGTGTTGTTGTTGTGTTTGCAGACCCAGAGTCTGTGATTGTGTTGTTGTGTTTGCACACCCAGAGTCTGTGACTGTGTTGTTGTTGTGTTTGCAGAGTCTGTGACTTTGTTGTCATTGTGTTTGCAGAGTCTGCTACTGTGTTGTCGTTGTGTTTGCAGACCCATAGTCTGTGACTGTGTTGTTGTTGTGTTTGCACACCCAGAGTCTGTGACTGTATTGTTGTTGTGTTTGCAGAGTCTGTGACTGTGTTGTCATTGTGTTTGCAGAGTCTGTGACTGTGTTGTCGTTGTGTTTGCAGACCCATAGTCTGTGACTGTGTTGTTGTTGTGTTTGCAGACCCAGAGTCTGTGACTGTGTTGTTGTGTTTGCAGACCCATAGTCTGTGACTGTGTTGTTGTTGTGTTTGCAGACCCAGAGTCTGTGACTGTGTTGTTGTGTTTGCAGACACATAGTCTGTGACTGTGTTGTTGTTGTGTTTGCAGACCCAGAGTCTGTGACTGTGTTGTTGTTGTGTTTGCAGACCCAGAGTCTGTGACTGTGTTGTTGTTGTGTTTGCAGACCCATAGTCTGTGACTGTGTTGTTGTTGTGTTTGCAGACTCAGAGTCTGTGACTGTGTTGTTGTGTTTGCAGACCCATAGTCTGTGACTGTGTTGTTGTTGTGTTTGCAGACCCAGAGTCTGTGACTGTGTTGTTGTGTTTGCAGACCCATAGTCTGTGACTGTGTTGTTGTTGTGTTTGCAGAGTCTGTGACTGTGTTGTCATTGTGTTTGCAGAGTCTGTGACTGTGTTGTCGTTGTGTTTGCAGACCCAGAGTCTGTGACTGTGTTGTTGTTGTGTTTGCAGACCCATAGTCTGTGACTGTGTTGTTGTGTTTGCAGACCCAGAGTCTGTGACTGTGTTGTTGTTGTGTTTGCAGACCCATAGTCTGTGACCGTGTTGTTGTTGTGTTTGCAGACCCAGAGTCTGTGACTGTGTTGTTGTTGTGTTTGCAGACCCAGAGTCTGTGACTGTGTTGTTGTTGTGTTTACAGACCCATAGTCTGTGACTGTGTTGTTGTTGTGTTTGCAGACCCATAGTCTGTGACTGTGTTGTTGTTGTGTTTGCAGACCCAGAGTCCGTGACTGTGTTGTTGTGTTTGCAGACCCATAGTCTGTGACTGTGTTGTTGTTGTGTTTGCAGACCCAGAGTCTGTGACTGTGTTGTTGTGTTTGCAGACCCATAGTCTGTGACTGTGTTGTTGTTGTGTTTGCAGAACCAGAGTCTGTGACTGTGTTGTTGTTGTGTTTGCAGACCCAAAGTCTGTGACTGTGTTGTTGTTGTGTTTGCAGACACAGTCTGTGACTGTGTTGTTGTTGTGTTTGCAGACCCAGAGTCTGTGACTGTGTTGTTGTTGTGTTTGCAGACCCATAGTCTGTGACTGTGTTGTTGTGTTTGCAGACCCAGAGTCTGTGACTGTGTTGTTGTGTTTGCAGACCCAGAGTCTGTGACTGTGTTGTTGTTGTGTTTGCAGACCCAGAGTCTGTGACTGTGTTGTTGTGTTTGCAGACCCAGAGTCTGTGACTGTGTTGTTGTTGTGTTTGCAGACCCAGAGTCTGTGACTGTGTTGTTGTGTTTGCAGACCCAGAGTCTGTGACTGTGTTGTTGTGTTTGCAGACCCATAGTCTGTGACTGTGTTGTTGTTGTGTTTGCAGACCCAGAGTCTGTGACTGTGTTGTTGTTGTGTTTGCAGACCCAGAGTCTGTGACTGTGTTGTTGTTGTGTTTGCAGATCCAGAGTCTGTGACTGTGTTGTTGTGTTTGCAGACCCATAGTCTGTGACTGTGTTGTCATTGTGTTTGCAGACCCAGAGTCTGTCATTGTGTTGTTGTTGTGTTTGCAGACCCATAGTCTGTGACTGTGTTGTTGTTGTGTTTGCAGACCCAGAGTCTGTGACTGTGTTGTTGTTGTGTTTACAGACCCAGAGTCTGTGACTGTGTTGTTGTGTTTGCAGACCCAGAGTCTGTGACTGTGTTGTTGTTGTGTTTGCAGACCCAGAGTCTGTGACTGTGTTGTTGTGTTTGCAGACCCAGAGTCTGTGACTGTGTTGTTGTTGTGTTTGCAGACCCAGAGTCTGTGACTGTGTTGTTGTGTTTGCAGACCCAGAGTCTGTGACTGTGTTGTTGTGTTTGCAGACCCATAGTCTGTGACTGTGTTGTTGTTGTGTTTGCAGACCCAGAGTCTGTGACTGTGTTGTTGTTGTGTTTGCAGACCCAGAGTCTGTGACTGTGTTGTTGTTGTGTTTGCAGACCCAGAGTCTGTGACTGTGTTGTTGTGTTTGCAGACCCATAGTCTGTGACTGTGTTGTCATTGTGTTTGCAGACCCAGAGTCTGTCATTGTTTTGTTGTTGTGTTTGCAGACCCATAGTCTGTGACTGTGTTGTTGTTGTGTTTGCAGACCCAGAGTCTGTGACTGTGTTGTTGTTGTGTTTGCAGACCCAGAGTCTGTGACTGTGTTGTTGTGTTTGCAGACCCAGAGTCTGTGACTGTGTTGTTGTGTTTGCAGACCCATAGTCTGTGACTGTGTTGTTGTTGTGTTTGCAGACCCAGAGTCTGTGACTGTGTTGTTGTGTTTGCAGACCCATAGTCTGTGACTGTGTTGTTGTTGTGTTTGCAGACCCAGAGTCTGTTACTGTGTTGTTGTTGTGTTTGCAGACCCAGAGTCTGTGACTGTGTTGTTGTGTTTGCAGAGTCTGTGACTGTTTTCATTGTGTTTGCAGAGTCTGTGACTGTGTTGTCGTTGTGTTTGCAGACCCATAGTCTGTGACTGTGTTGTTGTTGTGTTTGCACACCCATAGTCTGTGACTGTGTTGTTGTTGTGTTTGCAGACCCAGAGTCTGTGACTGTGTTGTTGTTGTGTTTGCAGACCCAGAGTCTGTGACTGTGTTGTTGTTGTGTTTGCAGACCCAGAGTCTGTGACTGTGTTGTTGTGTTTGCAGACCCATAGTCTGTGACTGTGTTGTTGTTGTGTTTGCAGACCCAGAGTCTGCGACTTTGTTGTTGTTGTGTTTGCAGACCCAGAGTCTGTGACTGTGTTGTTGTGTTTGCACACCCAGAGTCTGTGACTGTGTTGTTGTTGTGTTTGCAGAGTCTGTGACTGTGTTGTCATCGTGTTTGCAGAGTCTGTGACTGTGTTGTCGTTGTGTTTGCAGACCCATAGTCTGGGACTGTGTTGTTGTTGTGTTTGCAGACCCAGAGTCTGTGACTGTGTTGTTGTTGTGTTTGCAGACCCAGAGTCTGTGACTGTGTTGTTGTTGTGTTTGCAGACCCAGAGTCTGTGACTGTGTTGTTGTGTTTGCACACCCAGAGTCTGTGACTGTGTTGTTGTTGTGTTTGCAGAGTCTGTGACTGTGTTGTCATTGTGTTTGCAGAGTCTGTGACTGTGTTGTCGTTGTGTTTGCAGACCCAGAGTCTGTGACTGTGTTGTTGTTGTGTTTGCAGACCCATAGTCTGTGACTGTGTTGTTGTGTTTGCAGACCCAGAGTCTGTGACTGTGTTGTTGTTGTGTTTGCAGACCCATAGTCTGTGACTGTGTTGTTGTTGTGTTTGCAGACCCAGAGTCTGTGACTGTGTTGTTGTTGCGTTTGCAGACCCAGAGTCTGTGACTGTGTTGTTGTTGTATTTGCAGACCCAGAGTCTGTGACTGTGTTGTTGTTGTGTTTGCAGACCCAGAGTCTGTGACTGTGTTGTTGTGTTTGCAGACCCATAGTCTGTGACTGTGTTGTTGTTGTGTTTGCAGACCCAGAGTCTGTGACTGTGTTGTTGTGTTTGCAGAACCATAGTCTGTGACTGTGTTGTCATTGTGTTTGCAGACCCATAGTCTGTGACTGTGTTCTTGTTGTGTTTGCAGACCCAAAGTCTGTGACTGTGTTGTTGTTGTGTTTGCAGACCCAGAGTCTGTGACTGTGTTGTTGTTATGTTTGCAGACCCAGAGTCTGTGACTGTGTTGTTGTTGTGTTTGCAGACCCAGAGTCTGTGACTGTGTTGTTGTTGTGTTTGCAGACCCATAGTCTGTGACTGTGTTGTTGTGTTTGCAGACCCAGATTCTGTGACTGTGTTGTTGTGTTTGCAGACCCAGAGTCTGTGACTGTGTTGTTGTGTTTGCAGACCCAGGGTCTGTGACTGTGTTGTTGTTGTGTTTGCAGACCCAGAGTCTGTGACTGTGTTGTTGTGTTTGCAGACCCAGAGTCTGTGACTGTGTTGTTGTGTTTGCAGACCCATAGTCTGTGACTGTGTTGTTGTTGTGTTTGCAGACCCAGAGTCTGTGACTGTGTTGTTGTGTTTGCAGACCCATAGTCTGTGACTGTGTTGTTGTTGTGTTTGCAGACCCAGAGTCTGTGACTGTGTTGTTGTTGTGTTTGCAGACCCAGAGTCTGTGACTGTGTTGTTGTTGTGTTTGCAGACCCAGAGTCTGTGACTGTGTTGTTGTGTTTGCAGACCCATAGTCTGTGACTGTGTTGTCATTGTGTTTGCAGACCCAGAGTCTGTCATTGTGTTGTTGTTGTGTTTGCAGACCCATAGTCTGTGTTGTTGTTGTGTTCGCAGACCCAGAGTCTGTGACTGTGTTGTTGTTGTGTTTGCAGACCCAGAGTCTGTGACTGTGTTGTTGTTGTGTTTGCAGACCAGAGTCTGTGACTGTGTTGTTGTGTTTGCAGACCCATAGTCTGTGACTGTGTTGTTGTTGTGTTTGCAGACCCAGAGTCTGTGACTGTGTTTTTGTTGTGTTTGCAGACCCAGAGTCTGTGACTGTGTTGTTGTGTTTGCGGAGTCTGTGACTGTGTTGTCATTGTGTTTGCAAATTCTGTGACTGTGTTGTCGTTGTGTTTGCACACCCAGAGTCTGTGACTGTGTTGTTGTTGTGTTTGCAGACCCAGAGTCTGTGACTGTGTTGTTGTTGTGTTTGCAGACCCAGAGTCTGTGATTGTGTTGTTGTTGTGTTTGCAGACCCAGAGTCTGTGACTGTGTTGTTGTGTTTGCAGACCCATAGTCTGTGACTGTGTTGTTGTTGTGTTTGCAGACCCAGAGTCTGTGACTGTGTTGTTGTTGTGTTTGCAGACCCAGAGTCTGTGACTGTGTTGTTGTTGTGTTTGCAGACCCAGAGTCTGTGATTGTGTTGTTGTGTTTGCACACCCAGAGTCTGTGACTGTGTTGTTGTTGTGTTTGCAGAGTCTGTGACTTTGTTGTCATTGTGTTTGCAGAGTCTGCTACTGTGTTGTCGTTGTGTTTGCAGACCCATAGTCTGTGACTGTGTTGTTGTTGTGTTTGCACACCCAGAGTCTGTGACTGTATTGTTGTTGTGTTTGCAGAGTCTGTGACTGTGTTGTCATTGTGTTTGCAGAGTCTGTGACTGTGTTGTCGTTGTGTTTGCAGACCCATAGTCTGTGACTGTGTTGTTGTTGTGTTTGCAGACCCAGAGTCTGTGACTGTGTTGTTGTGTTTGCAGACCCATAGTCTGTGACTGTGTTGTTGTTGTGTTTGCAGACCCAGAGTCTGTGACTGTGTTGTTGTGTTTGCAGACCCATAGTCTGTGACTGTGTTGTCATTGTGTTTGCAGACCCAGAGTCTGTCATTGTGTTGTTGTTGTGTTTGCAGACCCATAGTCTGTGACTGTGTTGTTGTTGTGTTTGCAGACCCAGAGTCTGTGACTGTGTTGTTGTTGTGTTTACAGACCCAGAGTCTGTGACTGTGTTGTTGTGTTTGCAGACCCAGAGTCTGTGACTGTGTTGTTGTTGTGTTTGCAGACCCAGAGTCTGTGACTGTGTTGTTGTGTTTGCAGACCCAGAGTCTGTGACTGTGTTGTTGTTGTGTTTGCAGACCCAGAGTCTGTGACTGTGTTGTTGTGTTTGCAGACCCAGAGTCTGTGACTGTGTTGTTGTGTTTGCAGACCCATAGTCTGTGACTGTGTTGTTGTTGTGTTTGCAGACCCAGAGTCTGTGACTGTGTTGTTGTTGTGTTTGCAGACCCAGAGTCTGTGACTGTGTTGTTGTTGTGTTTGCAGACCCAGAGTCTGTGACTGTGTTGTTGTGTTTGCAGACCCATAGTCTGTGACTGTGTTGTCATTGTGTTTGCAGACCCAGAGTCTGTCATTGTTTTGTTGTTGTGTTTGCAGACCCATAGTCTGTGACTGTGTTGTTGTTGTGTTTGCAGACCCAGAGTCTGTGACTGTGTTGTTGTTGTGTTTGCAGACCCAGAGTCTGTGACTGTGTTGTTGTGTTTGCAGACCCAGAGTCTGTGACTGTGTTGTTGTGTTTGCAGACCCATAGTCTGTGACTGTGTTGTTGTTGTGTTTGCAGACCCAGAGTCTGTGACTGTGTTGTTGTGTTTGCAGACCCATAGTCTGTGACTGTGTTGTTGTTGTGTTTGCAGACCCAGAGTCTGTTACTGTGTTGTTGTTGTGTTTGCAGACCCAGAGTCTGTGACTGTGTTGTTGTGTTTGCAGAGTCTGTGACTGTTTTCATTGTGTTTGCAGAGTCTGTGACTGTGTTGTCGTTGTGTTTGCAGACCCATAGTCTGTGACTGTGTTGTTGTTGTGTTTGCACACCCATAGTCTGTGACTGTGTTGTTGTTGTGTTTGCAGACCCAGAGTCTGTGACTGTGTTGTTGTTGTGTTTGCAGACCCAGAGTCTGTGACTGTGTTGTTGTTGTGTTTGCAGACCCAGAGTCTGTGACTGTGTTGTTGTGTTTGCAGACCCATAGTCTGTGACTGTGTTGTTGTTGTGTTTGCAGACCCAGAGTCTGCGACTTTGTTGTTGTTGTGTTTGCAGACCCAGAGTCTGTGACTGTGTTGTTGTGTTTGCACACCCAGAGTCTGTGACTGTGTTGTTGTTGTGTTTGCAGAGTCTGTGACTGTGTTGTCATCGTGTTTGCAGAGTCTGTGACTGTGTTGTCGTTGTGTTTGCAGACCCATAGTCTGGGACTGTGTTGTTGTTGTGTTTGCAGACCCAGAGTCTGTGACTGTGTTGTTGTTGTGTTTGCAGACCCAGAGTCTGTGACTGTGTTGTTGTTGTGTTTGCAGACCCAGAGTCTGTGACTGTGTTGTTGTGTTTGCACACCCAGAGTCTGTGACTGTGTTGTTGTTGTGTTTGCAGAGTCTGTGACTGTGTTGTCATTGTGTTTGCAGAGTCTGTGACTGTGTTGTCGTTGTGTTTGCAGACCCAGAGTCTGTGACTGTGTTGTTGTTGTGTTTGCAGACCCATAGTCTGTGACTGTGTTGTTGTGTTTGCAGACCCAGAGTCTGTGACTGTGTTGTTGTTGTGTTTGCAGACCCATAGTCTGTGACTGTGTTGTTGTTGTGTTTGCAGACCCAGAGTCTGTGACTGTGTTGTTGTTGCGTTTGCAGACCCAGAGTCTGTGACTGTGTTGTTGTTGTATTTGCAGACCCAGAGTCTGTGACTGTGTTGTTGTTGTGTTTGCAGACCCAGAGTCTGTGACTGTGTTGTTGTGTTTGCAGACCCATAGTCTGTGACTGTGTTGTTGTTGTGTTTGCAGACCCAGAGTCTGTGACTGTGTTGTTGTTGCGTTTGCAGACCCAGAGTCTGTGACTGTGTTGTTGTTGTGTTTGCAGACCCAGAGTCTGTGACTGTGTTGTTGTTGTGTTTGCAGACCCATATTCTGTGACTGTGTTGTTGTGTTTGCAGACCCAGATTCTGTGACTGTGTTGTTGTGTTTGCAGACCCAGAGTCTGTGACTGTGTTGTTGTGTTTGCAGACCCAGGGTCTGTGACTGTGTTGTTGTTGTGTTTGCAGACCCAGAGTCTGTGACTGTGTTGTTGTGTTTGCAGACCCAGAGTCTGTGACTGTGTTGTTGTGTTTGCAGACCCATAGTCTGTGACTGTGTTGTTGTTGTGTTTGCAGACCCAGAGTCTGTGACTGTGTTGTTGTGTTTGCAGACCCATAGTCTGTGACTGTGTTGTTGTTGTGTTTGCAGACCCAGAGTCTGTGACTGTGTTGTTGTTGTGTTTGCAGACCCAGAGTCTGTGACTGTGTTGTTGTTGTGTTTGCAGACCCAGAGTCTGTGACTGTGTTGTTGTGTTTGCAGACCCATAGTCTGTGACTGTGTTGTCATTGTGTTTGCAGACCCAGAGTCTGTCATTGTGTTGTTGTTGTGTTTGCAGACCCATAGTCTGTGTTGTTGTTGTGTTCGCAGACCCAGAGTCTGTGACTGTGTTGTTGTTGTGTTTACAGACCCAGAGTATGTGAGTGTGTTGTTGTTGTGTTTGCAGACCCATAGTCTGTGACTGTGTTGTTGTGTTTGCAGACCCAGAGTCTGTGACTGTGTTGTTGTGTTTGCAGACCCATAGTCTGTGACTGTGTTGTTGTTGTGTTTGCAGACCCAGAGTCCGTGACTGTGTTGTTGTTGTGTTTGCAGACCCAGAGTCTGTGACTGTGTTGTTGTTGTGTTTGCAGACCCAGAGTCTGTGACTGTGTTGTTGTTGTGTTTCTAGACCCAGAGTCTGTGACTTTGTTTTTGTGTTTGCAGACCCATAGTCTGTGACTGTGTTGTGTTTGTGTTTGCAGACCCAGAGTCTGTGACTGTGTTGTTGTTGTGTTTGCAGACCCAGAGTCTGTGACTGTGTTGTTGTTGTGTTTGCAGACGAAGAGTCTGTGACTGTGTTGTTGTGTTTGCACACCCAGAGTCTGTGACTGTGTTGTTGTTGTGTTTGCAGAGTCTGTGACTGTGTTGTCATTGTGTTTGCAGAGTCTGTGACTGTGTTGTCGTTGTGTTTGTAGACCCATAGTCTGTGACTGTGTTGTTGTTGTGTTTGCACACCCAGAGTCTGTTGTTGTGTTTGCAGAGTCTGTGA
This sequence comes from Entelurus aequoreus, assembly GCF_033978785.1. Classification (NCBI taxonomy): domain Eukaryota; kingdom Metazoa; phylum Chordata; class Actinopteri; order Syngnathiformes; family Syngnathidae; genus Entelurus; species Entelurus aequoreus. Next base: position 44,584,924 of record NC_084740.1, read on the forward strand.
CTGTGTTGTCATTGTGTTTGCAGAGTCTGTGACTGTGTTGTCGTTGTGTTTGCAGACCCATAGTCTGTGACTGTGTTGTTGTTGTGTTTGCAGACCCAGAGTCTGTGACTGTGTTGTTGTGTTTGCAGACCCATACTTTGTGACTGTGTTGTTGTTGTGTTTGCAGACCCAGAGTCTGTGACTGTGTTGTTGTTGTGTTTGCAGACCCAGAGTCTGTGACTGTGTTGTTGTTGTGTTTGCAGACCCAGAGTCTGTGACTGTGTTGTTGTTGTGTTTGCAGACCCAGAGTCTGTGACTGTGTTGTTGTTGTGTTTGCAGACGAAGAGTCTGTGACTGTGTTGTTGTGTTTGCACACCCAGAGTCTGTGACTGTGTTGTTGTTGTGTTTGCAGAGTCTGTGACTGTGTTGTCATTGTGTTTGCAGAGTCTGTGACTGTGTTGTCGTTGTGTTTGTAGACCCATAGTCTGTGACTGTGTTGTTGTTGTGTTTGCACACCCAGAGTCTGTTGTTGTGTTTGCAGAGTCTGTGACTGTGTTGTCATTGTGTTTGCAGAGTCTGTGACTGTGTTGTCGTTGTGTTTGCAGACCCATAGTCTGTGACTGTGTTGTTGTTGTGTTTGCAGACCCAGAGTCTGTGACTGTGTTGTTGTGTTTGCAGACCCATAGTTTGTGACTGTGTTGTTGTTGTGTTTGCAGACCCAGAGTCTGTGACTGTGTTGTTGTTGTGTTTGCAGACCCAGAGTCTGTGACTGTGTTGTTGTTGTGTTTGCAGACCCAGAGTCTGTGACTGTGTTGTTGTTGTGTTTGCAGACCCAGAGTCTGTGACTGTGTTGTTGTGTTTGCACAGCCATAGTCTGTGACTGTGTTGTTGTTGTGTTTGCAGACCCAGAGTCTGTGACTGTGTTGTTGTTGTGTTTGCAGACCAGAGTCTATGACTGTGTTGTTGTGTTTGCAGACCCATAGTCTGTGACTGTGTTGTTGTTGTGTTTGCAGACCCAGAGTCTGTGACTGTGTTTTTGTTGTGTTTGCAGACCCAGAGTCTGTGACTGTGTTGTTGTGTTTGCAGAGTCTGTGACTGTGTTGTCATTGTGTTTGCAGAGTCTGTGACTGTGTTGTCGTTGTGTTTGCACACCCAGAGTCTGTGACTGTGTTGTTGTTGTGTTTGCAGACCCAGAGTCTGTGACTGTGTTGTTGTTGTGTTTGCAGACCCAGAGTCTGTGACTGTGTTGTTGTGTTTGCAGACCCAGAGTCTGTGACTGTGTTGTTGTTGTGTTTGCAGACCCAGAGTCTGTGACTGTGTTGTTGTGTTTGCAGACCCAGAGTCTGTGACTGTGTTGTTGTGTTTGCAGACCCATAGTCTGTGACTGTGTTGTTGTTGTGTTTGCAGACCCAGAGTCTGTGACTGTGTTGTTGTGTTTGCGGACCCATAGTCTGTGACTGTGTTGTTGTTGTGTTTGCAGACCCAGAGTCTGTGACTGTGTTGTTGTTGTGTTTGCAGACCCAGAGTCTGTGACTGTGTTGCTGTTGTGTTTGCAGACCCAGAGTCTGTGACTGTGTTGTTGTGTTTGCAGACCCATAGTCTGTGACTGTGTTGTCATTGTGTTTGCAGACCCAGAGTCCGTCATTGTGTTGTTGTTGTGTTTGCAGACCCATAGTCTGTTACTGTGTTGTTGTTGTGTTCGCAGACCCAGAGTCTGTGACTGTGTTGTTGTTGTGTTTACAGACCCAGAGTATGTGAGTGTGTTGTTGTTGTGTTTGCAGACCCACAGTCTGTGACTGTGTTGTTGTGTTTGCAGACCCAGAGTCTGTGACTGTGTTGTTGTGTTTGCAGACCCAGAGTCTGTGACTGTGTTGTTGTTGTGTTTGCAGACCCAGAGTCCGTGACTGTGTTGTTGTTGTGTTTGCAGACCCAGAGTCTGTGACTGTGTTGTTGTTGTGTATGCAGACCCAGAGTCTGTGACTGTGTTGTTGTTGTGTTTCTAGACCCAGAGTCTGTGACTTTGTTTTTGTGTTTGCAGACCCATAGTCTGTGACTGTGTTGTTGTTGTGTTTGCAGACCCAGAGTCTGTGACTGTGTTGTTGTGTTTGCAGACCCATAGTCTGTGACTGTGTTGTTGTTTTGTTTGCAGACCCAGAGTCTGTGACTGTGTTGTTGTTGTGTTAGCAGACCCATAGTCTGTGACTGTGTTGTTGTTGTGTTTGCAGACGAAGAGTCTGTGACTGTGTTGTTGTGTTTGCACACCCAGAGTCTGTGACTGTGTTGTTGTTGTGTTTGCAGAGTCTGTGACTGTGTTGTCATTGTGTTTGCAGAGTCTGTGACTGTGTTGTCGTTGTGTTTGCAGACCCATAGTCTGTGACTGTGATGTTGTGTTTGCACAGCCATAGTCTGTGACTGTGTTGTTGTTGTGTTTGCAGACCCAGAGTCTGTGACTGTGTTGTTGTTGTGTTTGCAGACCAGAGTCTATGACTGTGTTGTTGTGTTTGCAGACCCATAGTCTGTGACTGTGTTGTTGTTGTGTTTGCAGACCCAGAGCCTGTGACTGTGTTTTTGTTGTGTTTGCAGACCCAGAGTCTGTGACTGTGTTGTTGTTTTTGCAGAGTCTGTGACTGTGTTGTCATTGTGTTTGCAGAGTCTGTGACTGTGTTGTCGTTGTGTTTGCACACCCAGAGTCTGTGACTGTGTTGTTGTTGTGTTTGCAGACCCAGAGTCTGTGACTGTGTTGTTGTTGTGTTTGCAGACCCAGAGTCTGTGACTGTGTTGTTGTGTTTGCAGACCCAGAGTCTGTGACTGTGTTGTTGTTGTGTTTGCAGACCCAGAGTCTGTGACTGTGTTGTTGTGTTTGCAGACCCAGAGTCTGTGACTGTGTTGTTGTGTTTGCAGACCCATAGTCTGTGACTGTGTTGTTGTTGTGTTTGCAGACCCAGAGTCTGTGACTGTGTTGTTGTGTTTGCGGACCCATAGTCTGTGACTGTGTTGTTGTTGTGTTTGCAGACCCAGAGTCTGTGACTGTGTTGTTGTTGTGTTTGCAGACCCAGAGTCTGTGACTGTGTTGTTGTTGTGTTTGCAGACCCAGAGTCTGTGACTGTGTTGTTGTGTTTGCAGACCCATAGTCTGTGACTGTGTTGTCATTGTGTTTGCAGACCCAGAGTCTGTCATTGTGTTGTTGTTGTGTTTGCAGACCCATAGTCTGTTACTGTGTTGTTGTTGTGTTCGCAGACCCAGAGTCTGTGACTGTGTTGTTGTTGTGTTTACAGACCCAGAGTATGTGAGTGTGTTGTTGTTGTGTTTGCAGACCCACAGTCTGTGACTGTGTTGTTGTGTTTGCAGACCCAGAGTCTGTGACTGTGTTGTTGTGTTTGCAGACCCATAGTCTGTGACTGTGTTGTTGTTGTGTTTGCAGACCCAGAGTCCGTGACTGTGTTGTTGTTGTGTTTGCAGACCCAGAGTCTGTGACTGTGTTGTTGTTGTGTATGCAGACCCAGAGTCTGTGACTGTGTTGTTGTTGTGTTTCTAGACCCAGAGTCTGTGACTTTGTTTTTGTGTTTGCAGACCCATAGTCTGTGACTGTGTTGTTGTTGTGTTTGCAGACCCAGAGTCTGTGACTGTGTTGTTGTGTTTGCAGACCCATAGTCTGTGACTGTGTTGTTGTTTTGTTTGCAGACCCAGAGTCTGTGACTGTGTTGTTGTTGTGTTAGCAGACCCATAGTCTGTGACTGTGTTGTTGTTGTGTTTGCAGACGAAGAGTCTGTGACTGTGTTGTTGTGTTTGCACACCCAGAGTCTGTGACTGTGTTGTTGTTGTGTTTGCAGAGTCTGTGACTGTGTTGTCATTGTGTTTGTAGAGTCTGTGACTGTGTTGTCGTTGTGTTTGCAGACCCATAGTCTGTGACTGTGTTGTTGTTGTGTTTGCACACCCAGAGTCTGTGACTGTGTTGTTGTGTTTGCAGAGTCTGTGACTGTGTTGTCATTGTGTTTGCAGAGTCTGTGACTGTGTTGTCGTTGTGTTTGCAGACCCATAGTCTGTGACTGTGTTGTTGTTGTGTTTGCAGACCCAGAGTCTGTGACTGTGTTGTTGTGTTTGCAGACCCATAGTCTGTGACTGTGTTGTTGTTGTGTTTGCAGACCCAGAGTCTGTGACTGTGTTGTTGTTGTGTTTGCAGACCCAGAGTCTGTGACTGTGTTGTTGTTGTGTTTGCAGACCCAGAGTCTGTGACTGTGTTGTTGTTGTGTTTGCAGACCCAGAGTCTGTGACTGTGTTGTTGTGTTTGCAGACCCATAGTCTGTGACTGTGTTGTTGTTGTGTTTGCAGACCCAGTGTCTGTGACTGTGTTGTTGTTGTGTTTGCAGACCAGAGTCTGTGACTGTGTTGTTGTGTTTGCAGACCCATAGTCTGTGACTGTGTTGTTGTTGTGTTTGCAGACCCAGAGTCTGTGACTGTGTTTTTGTTGTGTTTGCAGACCCAGAGTCTGTGACTGTGTTGTTGTGTTTGCGGAGTCTGTGACTGTGTTGTCATTGTGTTTGCAAATTCTGTGACTGTGTTGTCGTTGTGTTTGCACACCCAGAGTCTGTGACTGTGTTGTTGTTGTGTTTGCAGACCCAGAGTCTGTGACTGTGTTGTTGTTGTGTTTGCAGACCCAGAGTCTGTGATTGTGTTGTTGTTGTGTTTGCAGACCCAGAGTCTGTGACTGTGTTGTTGTGTTTGCAGACCCATAGTCTGTGACTGTGTTGTTGTTGTGTTTGCAGACCCAGAGTCTGTGACTTTGTTGTTGTTGTGTTTGCAGACCCAGAGTCTGTGACTGTGTTGTTGTTGTGTTTGCAGACCCAGAGTCTGTGATTGTGTTGTTGTGTTTGCACACCCAGAGTCTGTGACTGTGTTGTTGTTGTGTTTGCAGAGTCTGTGACTTTGTTGTCATTGTGTTTGCAGAGTCTGCTACTGTGTTGTCGTTGTGTTTGCAGACCCATAGTCTGTGACTGTGTTGTTGTTGTGTTTGCACACCCAGAGTCTGTGACTGTATTGTTGTTGTGTTTGCAGAGTCTGTGACTGTGTTGTCATTGTGTTTGCAGAGTCTGTGACTGTGTTGTCGTTGTGTTTGCAGACCCATAGTCTGTGACTGTGTTGTTGTTGTGTTTGCAGACCCAGAGTCTGTGACTGTGTTGTTGTGTTTGCAGACCCATAGTCTGTGACTGTGTTGTTGTTGTGTTTGCAGACCCAGAGTCTGTGACTGTGTTGTTGTGTTTGCAGACACATAGTCTGTGACTGTGTTGTTGTTGTGTTTGCAGACCCAGAGTCTGTGACTGTGTTGTTGTTGTGTTTGCAGACCCAGAGTCTGTGACTGTGTTGTTGTTGTGTTTGCAGACCCATAGTCTGTGACTGTGTTGTTGTTGTGTTTGCAGACTCAGAGTCTGTGACTGTGTTGTTGTGTTTGCAGACCCATAGTCTGTGACTGTGTTGTTGTTGTGTTTGCAGACCCAGAGTCTGTGACTGTGTTGTTGTGTTTGCAGACCCATAGTCTGTGACTGTGTTGTTGTTGTGTTTGCAGAGTCTGTGACTGTGTTGTCATTGTGTTTGCAGAGTCTGTGACTGTGTTGTCGTTGTGTTTGCAGACCCAGAGTCTGTGACTGTGTTGTTGTTGTGTTTGCAGACCCATAGTCTGTGACTGTGTTGTTGTGTTTGCAGACCCAGAGTCTGTGACTGTGTTGTTGTTGTGTTTGCAGACCCATAGTCTGTGACCGTGTTGTTGTTGTGTTTGCAGACCCAGAGTCTGTGACTGTGTTGTTGTTGTGTTTGCAGACCCAGAGTCTGTGACTGTGTTGTTGTTGTGTTTACAGACCCATAGTCTGTGACTGTGTTGTTGTTGTGTTTGCAGACCCATAGTCTGTGACTGTGTTGTTGTTGTGTTTGCAGACCCAGAGTCCGTGACTGTGTTGTTGTGTTTGCAGACCCATAGTCTGTGACTGTGTTGTTGTTGTGTTTGCAGACCCAGAGTCTGTGACTGTGTTGTTGTGTTTGCAGACCCATAGTCTGTGACTGTGTTGTTGTTGTGTTTGCAGAACCAGAGTCTGTGACTGTGTTGTTGTTGTGTTTGCAGACCCAAAGTCTGTGACTGTGTTGTTGTTGTGTTTGCAGACACAGTCTGTGACTGTGTTGTTGTTGTGTTTGCAGACCCAGAGTCTGTGACTGTGTTGTTGTTGTGTTTGCAGACCCATAGTCTGTGACTGTGTTGTTGTGTTTGCAGACCCAGAGTCTGTGACTGTGTTGTTGTGTTTGCAGACCCAGAGTCTGTGACTGTGTTGTTGTTGTGTTTGCAGACCCAGAGTCTGTGACTGTGTTGTTGTGTTTGCAGACCCAGAGTCTGTGACTGTGTTGTTGTTGTGTTTGCAGACCCAGAGTCTGTGACTGTGTTGTTGTGTTTGCAGACCCAGAGTCTGTGACTGTGTTGTTGTGTTTGCAGACCCATAGTCTGTGACTGTGTTGTTGTTGTGTTTGCAGACCCAGAGTCTGTGACTGTGTTGTTGTTGTGTTTGCAGACCCAGAGTCTGTGACTGTGTTGTTGTTGTGTTTGCAGATCCAGAGTCTGTGACTGTGTTGTTGTGTTTGCAGACCCATAGTCTGTGACTGTGTTGTCATTGTGTTTGCAGACCCAGAGTCTGTCATTGTGTTGTTGTTGTGTTTGCAGACCCATAGTCTGTGACTGTGTTGTTGTTGTGTTTGCAGACCCAGAGTCTGTGACTGTGTTGTTGTTGTGTTTACAGACCCAGAGTCTGTGACTGTGTTGTTGTGTTTGCAGACCCAGAGTCTGTGACTGTGTTGTTGTTGTGTTTGCAGACCCAGAGTCTGTGACTGTGTTGTTGTGTTTGCAGACCCAGAGTCTGTGACTGTGTTGTTGTTGTGTTTGCAGACCCAGAGTCTGTGACTGTGTTGTTGTGTTTGCAGACCCAGAGTCTGTGACTGTGTTGTTGTGTTTGCAGACCCATAGTCTGTGACTGTGTTGTTGTTGTGTTTGCAGACCCAGAGTCTGTGACTGTGTTGTTGTTGTGTTTGCAGACCCAGAGTCTGTGACTGTGTTGTTGTTGTGTTTGCAGACCCAGAGTCTGTGACTGTGTTGTTGTGTTTGCAGACCCATAGTCTGTGACTGTGTTGTCATTGTGTTTGCAGACCCAGAGTCTGTCATTGTTTTGTTGTTGTGTTTGCAGACCCATAGTCTGTGACTGTGTTGTTGTTGTGTTTGCAGACCCAGAGTCTGTGACTGTGTTGTTGTTGTGTTTGCAGACCCAGAGTCTGTGACTGTGTTGTTGTGTTTGCAGACCCAGAGTCTGTGACTGTGTTGTTGTGTTTGCAGACCCATAGTCTGTGACTGTGTTGTTGTTGTGTTTGCAGACCCAGAGTCTGTGACTGTGTTGTTGTGTTTGCAGACCCATAGTCTGTGACTGTGTTGTTGTTGTGTTTGCAGACCCAGAGTCTGTTACTGTGTTGTTGTTGTGTTTGCAGACCCAGAGTCTGTGACTGTGTTGTTGTGTTTGCAGAGTCTGTGACTGTTTTCATTGTGTTTGCAGAGTCTGTGACTGTGTTGTCGTTGTGTTTGCAGACCCATAGTCTGTGACTGTGTTGTTGTTGTGTTTGCACACCCATAGTCTGTGACTGTGTTGTTGTTGTGTTTGCAGACCCAGAGTCTGTGACTGTGTTGTTGTTGTGTTTGCAGACCCAGAGTCTGTGACTGTGTTGTTGTTGTGTTTGCAGACCCAGAGTCTGTGACTGTGTTGTTGTGTTTGCAGACCCATAGTCTGTGACTGTGTTGTTGTTGTGTTTGCAGACCCAGAGTCTGCGACTTTGTTGTTGTTGTGTTTGCAGACCCAGAGTCTGTGACTGTGTTGTTGTGTTTGCACACCCAGAGTCTGTGACTGTGTTGTTGTTGTGTTTGCAGAGTCTGTGACTGTGTTGTCATCGTGTTTGCAGAGTCTGTGACTGTGTTGTCGTTGTGTTTGCAGACCCATAGTCTGGGACTGTGTTGTTGTTGTGTTTGCAGACCCAGAGTCTGTGACTGTGTTGTTGTTGTGTTTGCAGACCCAGAGTCTGTGACTGTGTTGTTGTTGTGTTTGCAGACCCAGAGTCTGTGACTGTGTTGTTGTGTTTGCACACCCAGAGTCTGTGACTGTGTTGTTGTTGTGTTTGCAGAGTCTGTGACTGTGTTGTCATTGTGTTTGCAGAGTCTGTGACTGTGTTGTCGTTGTGTTTGCAGACCCAGAGTCTGTGACTGTGTTGTTGTTGTGTTTGCAGACCCATAGTCTGTGACTGTGTTGTTGTGTTTGCAGACCCAGAGTCTGTGACTGTGTTGTTGTTGTGTTTGCAGACCCATAGTCTGTGACTGTGTTGTTGTTGTGTTTGCAGACCCAGAGTCTGTGACTGTGTTGTTGTTGCGTTTGCAGACCCAGAGTCTGTGACTGTGTTGTTGTTGTATTTGCAGACCCAGAGTCTGTGACTGTGTTGTTGTTGTGTTTGCAGACCCAGAGTCTGTGACTGTGTTGTTGTGTTTGCAGACCCATAGTCTGTGACTGTGTTGTTGTTGTGTTTGCAGACCCAGAGTCTGTGACTGTGTTGTTGTGTTTGCAGAACCATAGTCTGTGACTGTGTTGTCATTGTGTTTGCAGACCCATAGTCTGTGACTGTGTTCTTGTTGTGTTTGCAGACCCAAAGTCTGTGACTGTGTTGTTGTTGTGTTTGCAGACCCAGAGTCTGTGACTGTGTTGTTGTTATGTTTGCAGACCCAGAGTCTGTGACTGTGTTGTTGTTGTGTTTGCAGACCCAGAGTCTGTGACTGTGTTGTTGTTGTGTTTGCAGACCCATAGTCTGTGACTGTGTTGTTGTGTTTGCAGACCCAGATTCTGTGACTGTGTTGTTGTGTTTGCAGACCCAGAGTCTGTGACTGTGTTGTTGTGTTTGCAGACCCAGGGTCTGTGACTGTGTTGTTGTTGTGTTTGCAGACCCAGAGTCTGTGACTGTGTTGTTGTGTTTGCAGACCCAGAGTCTGTGACTGTGTTGTTGTGTTTGCAGACCCATAGTCTGTGACTGTGTTGTTGTTGTGTTTGCAGACCCAGAGTCTGTGACTGTGTTGTTGTGTTTGCAGACCCATAGTCTGTGACTGTGTTGTTGTTGTGTTTGCAGACCCAGAGTCTGTGACTGTGTTGTTGTTGTGTTTGCAGACCCAGAGTCTGTGACTGTGTTGTTGTTGTGTTTGCAGACCCAGAGTCTGTGACTGTGTTGTTGTGTTTGCAGACCCATAGTCTGTGACTGTGTTGTCATTGTGTTTGCAGACCCAGAGTCTGTCATTGTGTTGTTGTTGTGTTTGCAGACCCATAGTCTGTGTTGTTGTTGTGTTCGCAGACCCAGAGTCTGTGACTGTGTTGTTGTTGTGTTTGCAGACCCAGAGTCTGTGACTGTGTTGTTGTTGTGTTTGCAGACCAGAGTCTGTGACTGTGTTGTTGTGTTTGCAGACCCATAGTCTGTGACTGTGTTGTTGTTGTGTTTGCAGACCCAGAGTCTGTGACTGTGTTTTTGTTGTGTTTGCAGACCCAGAGTCTGTGACTGTGTTGTTGTGTTTGCGGAGTCTGTGACTGTGTTGTCATTGTGTTTGCAAATTCTGTGACTGTGTTGTCGTTGTGTTTGCACACCCAGAGTCTGTGACTGTGTTGTTGTTGTGTTTGCAGACCCAGAGTCTGTGACTGTGTTGTTGTTGTGTTTGCAGACCCAGAGTCTGTGATTGTGTTGTTGTTGTGTTTGCAGACCCAGAGTCTGTGACTGTGTTGTTGTGTTTGCAGACCCATAGTCTGTGACTGTGTTGTTGTTGTGTTTGCAGACCCAGAGTCTGTGACTGTGTTGTTGTTGTGTTTGCAGACCCAGAGTCTGTGACTGTGTTGTTGTTGTGTTTGCAGACCCAGAGTCTGTGATTGTGTTGTTGTGTTTGCACACCCAGAGTCTGTGACTGTGTTGTTGTTGTGTTTGCAGAGTCTGTGACTTTGTTGTCATTGTGTTTGCAGAGTCTGCTACTGTGTTGTCGTTGTGTTTGCAGACCCATAGTCTGTGACTGTGTTGTTGTTGTGTTTGCACACCCAGAGTCTGTGACTGTATTGTTGTTGTGTTTGCAGAGTCTGTGACTGTGTTGTCATTGTGTTTGCAGAGTCTGTGACTGTGTTGTCGTTGTGTTTGCAGACCCATAGTCTGTGACTGTGTTGTTGTTGTGTTTGCAGACCCAGAGTCTGTGACTGTGTTGTTGTGTTTGCAGACCCATAGTCTGTGACTGTGTTGTTGTTGTGTTTGCAGACCCAGAGTCTGTGACTGTGTTGTTGTGTTTGCAGACCCATAGTCTGTGACTGTGTTGTCATTGTGTTTGCAGACCCAGAGTCTGTCATTGTGTTGTTGTTGTGTTTGCAGACCCATAGTCTGTGACTGTGTTGTTGTTGTGTTTGCAGACCCAGAGTCTGTGACTGTGTTGTTGTTGTGTTTACAGACCCAGAGTCTGTGACTGTGTTGTTGTGTTTGCAGACCCAGAGTCTGTGACTGTGTTGTTGTTGTGTTTGCAGACCCAGAGTCTGTGACTGTGTTGTTGTGTTTGCAGACCCAGAGTCTGTGACTGTGTTGTTGTTGTGTTTGCAGACCCAGAGTCTGTGACTGTGTTGTTGTGTTTGCAGACCCAGAGTCTGTGACTGTGTTGTTGTGTTTGCAGACCCATAGTCTGTGACTGTGTTGTTGTTGTGTTTGCAGACCCAGAGTCTGTGACTGTGTTGTTGTTGTGTTTGCAGACCCAGAGTCTGTGACTGTGTTGTTGTTGTGTTTGCAGACCCAGAGTCTGTGACTGTGTTGTTGTGTTTGCAGACCCATAGTCTGTGACTGTGTTGTCATTGTGTTTGCAGACCCAGAGTCTGTCATTGTTTTGTTGTTGTGTTTGCAGACCCATAGTCTGTGACTGTGTTGTTGTTGTGTTTGCAGACCCAGAGTCTGTGACTGTGTTGTTGTTGTGTTTGCAGACCCAGAGTCTGTGACTGTGTTGTTGTGTTTGCAGACCCAGAGTCTGTGACTGTGTTGTTGTGTTTGCAGACCCATAGTCTGTGACTGTGTTGTTGTTGTGTTTGCAGACCCAGAGTCTGTGACTGTGTTGTTGTGTTTGCAGACCCATAGTCTGTGACTGTGTTGTTGTTGTGTTTGCAGACCCAGAGTCTGTTACTGTGTTGTTGTTGTGTTTGCAGACCCAGAGTCTGTGACTGTGTTGTTGTGTTTGCAGAGTCTGTGACTGTTTTCATTGTGTTTGCAGAGTCTGTGACTGTGTTGTCGTTGTGTTTGCAGACCCATAGTCTGTGACTGTGTTGTTGTTGTGTTTGCACACCCATAGTCTGTGACTGTGTTGTTGTTGTGTTTGCAGACCCAGAGTCTGTGACTGTGTTGTTGTTGTGTTTGCAGACCCAGAGTCTGTGACTGTGTTGTTGTTGTGTTTGCAGACCCAGAGTCTGTGACTGTGTTGTTGTGTTTGCAGACCCATAGTCTGTGACTGTGTTGTTGTTGTGTTTGCAGACCCAGAGTCTGCGACTTTGTTGTTGTTGTGTTTGCAGACCCAGAGTCTGTGACTGTGTTGTTGTGTTTGCACACCCAGAGTCTGTGACTGTGTTGTTGTTGTGTTTGCAGAGTCTGTGACTGTGTTGTCATCGTGTTTGCAGAGTCTGTGACTGTGTTGTCGTTGTGTTTGCAGACCCATAGTCTGGGACTGTGTTGTTGTTGTGTTTGCAGACCCAGAGTCTGTGACTGTGTTGTTGTTGTGTTTGCAGACCCAGAGTCTGTGACTGTGTTGTTGTTGTGTTTGCAGACCCAGAGTCTGTGACTGTGTTGTTGTGTTTGCACACCCAGAGTCTGTGACTGTGTTGTTGTTGTGTTTGCAGAGTCTGTGACTGTGTTGTCATTGTGTTTGCAGAGTCTGTGACTGTGTTGTCGTTGTGTTTGCAGACCCAGAGTCTGTGACTGTGTTGTTGTTGTGTTTGCAGACCCATAGTCTGTGACTGTGTTGTTGTGTTTGCAGACCCAGAGTCTGTGACTGTGTTGTTGTTGTGTTTGCAGACCCATAGTCTGTGACTGTGTTGTTGTTGTGTTTGCAGACCCAGAGTCTGTGACTGTGTTGTTGTTGCGTTTGCAGACCCAGAGTCTGTGACTGTGTTGTTGTTGTATTTGCAGACCCAGAGTCTGTGACTGTGTTGTTGTTGTGTTTGCAGACCCAGAGTCTGTGACTGTGTTGTTGTGTTTGCAGACCCATAGTCTGTGACTGTGTTGTTGTTGTGTTTGCAGACCCAGAGTCTGTGACTGTGTTGTTGTGTTTGCAGAACCATAGTCTGTGACTGTGTTGTCATTGTGTTTGCAGACCCATAGTCTGTGACTGTGTTCTTGTTGTGTTTGCAGACCCAAAGTCTGTGACTGTGTTGTTGTTGTGTTTGCAGACCCAGAGTCTGTGACTGTGTTGTTGTTATGTTTGCAGACCCAGAGTCTGTGACTGTGTTGTTGTTGTGTTTGCAGACCCAGAGTCTGTGACTGTGTTGTTGTTGTGTTTGCAGACCCATAGTCTGTGACTGTGTTGTTGTGTTTGCAGACCCAGATTCTGTGACTGTGTTGTTGTGTTTGCAGACCCAGAGTCTGTGACTGTGTTGTTGTGTTTGCAGACCCAGGGTCTGTGACTGTGTTGTTGTTGTGTTTGCAGACCCAGAGTCTGTGACTGTGTTGTTGTGTTTGCAGACCCAGAGTCTGTGACTGTGTTGTTGTGTTTGCAGACCCATAGTCTGTGACTGTGTTGTTGTTGTGTTTGCAGACCCAGAGTCTGTGACTGTGTTGTTGTGTTTGCAGACCCATAGTCTGTGACTGTGTTGTTGTTGTGTTTGCAGACCCAGAGTCTGTGACTGTGTTGTTGTTGTGTTTGCAGACCCAGAGTCTGTGACTGTGTTGTTGTTGTGTTTGCAGACCCAGAGTCTGTGACTGTGTTGTTGTGTTTGCAGACCCATAGTCTGTGACTGTGTTGTCATTGTGTTTGCAGACCCAGAGTCTGTCATTGTGTTGTTGTTGTGTTTGCAGACCCATAGTCTGTGTTGTTGTTGTGTTCGCAGACCCAGAGTCTGTGACTGTGTTGTTGTTGTGTTTACAGACCCAGAGTATGTGAGTGTGTTGTTGTTGTGTTTGCAGACCCATAGTCTGTGACTGTGTTGTTGTGTTTGCAGACCCAGAGTCTGTGACTGTGTTGTTGTGTTTGCAGACCCATAGTCTGTGACTGTGTTGTTGTTGTGTTTGCAGACCCAGAGTCCGTGACTGTGTTGTTGTTGTGTTTGCAGACCCAGAGTCTGTGACTGTGTTGTTGTTGTGTTTGCAGACCCAGAGTCTGTGACTGTGTTGTTGTTGTGTTTCTAGACCCAGAGTCTGTGACTTTGTTTTTGTGTTTGCAGACCCATAGTCTGTGACTGTGTTGTGTTTGTGTTTGCAGACCCAGAGTCTGTGACTGTGTTGTTGTTGTGTTTGCAGACCCAGAGTCTGTGACTGTGTTGTTGTTGTGTTTGCAGACGAAGAGTCTGTGACTGTGTTGTTGTGTTTGCACACCCAGAGTCTGTGACTGTGTTGTTGTTGTGTTTGCAGAGTCTGTGACTGTGTTGTCATTGTGTTTGCAGAGTCTGTGACTGTGTTGTCGTTGTGTTTGTAGACCCATAGTCTGTGACTGTGTTGTTGTTGTGTTTGCACACCCAGAGTCTGTTGTTGTGTTTGCAGAGTCTGTGACTGTGTTGTCATTGTGTTTGCAGAGTCTGTGACTGTGTTGTCGTTGTGTTTGCAGACCCATAGTCTGTGACTGTGTTGTTGTTGTGTTTGCAGACCCAGAGTCTGTGACTGTGTTGTTGTGTTTGCAGACCCATAGTTTGTGACTGTGTTGTTGTTGTGTTTGCAGACCCAGAGTCTGTGACTGTGTTGTTGTTGTGTTTGCAGACCCAGAGTCTGTGACTGTGTTGTTGTTGTGTTTGCAGACCCAGAGTCTGTGACTGTGTTGTTGTTGTGTTTGCAGACCCAGAGTCTGTGACTGTGTTGTTGTTGTGTTTGCAGACGAAGAGTCTGTGACTGTGTTGTTGTGTTTGCACACCCAGAGTCTGTGACTGTGTTGTTGTTGTGTTTGCAGAGTCTGTGACTGTGTTGTCATTGTGTTTGCAGAGTCTGTGACTGTGTTGTCGTTGTGTTTGTAGACCCATAGTCTGTGACTGTGTTGTTGTTGTGTTTGCACACCCAGAGTCTGTTGTTGTGTTTGCAGAGTCTGTGACTGTGTTGTCATTGTGTTTGCAGAGTCTGTGACTGTGTTGTCGTTGTGTTTGCAGACCCATAGTCTGTGACTGTGTTGTTGTTGTGTTTGCAGACCCAGAGTCTGTGACTGTGTTGTTGTGTTTGCAGACCCATAGTTTGTGACTGTGTTGTTGTTGTGTTTGCAGACCCAGAGTCTGTGACTGTGTTGTTGTTGTGTTTGCAGACCCAGAGTCTGTGACTGTGTTGTTGTTGTGTTTGCAGACCCAGAGTCTGTGACTGTGTTGTTGTTGTGTTTGCAGACCCAGAGTCTGTGACTGTGTTGTTGTGTTTGCACAGCCATAGTCTGTGACTGTGTTGTTGTTGTGTTTGCAGACCCAGAGTCTGTGACTGTGTTGTTGTTGTGTTTGCAGACCAGAGTCTATGACTGTGTTGTTGTGTTTGCAGACCCATAGTCTGTGACTGTGTTGTTGTTGTGTTTGCAGACCCAGAGTCTGTGACTGTGTTTTTGTTGTGTTTGCAGACCCAGAGTCTGTGACTGTGTTGTTGTGTTTGCAGAGTCTGTGACTGTGTTGTCATTGTGTTTGCAGAGTCTGTGACTGTGTTGTCGTTGTGTTTGCACACCCAGAGTCTGTGACTGTGTTGTTGTTGTGTTTGCAGACCCAGAGTCTGTGACTGTGTTGTTGTTGTGTTTGCAGACCCAGAGTCTGTGACTGTGTTGTTGTGTTTGCAGACCCAGAGTCTGTGACTGTGTTGTTGTTGTGTTTGCAGACCCAGAGTCTGTGACTGTGTTGTTGTGTTTGCAGACCCAGAGTCTGTGACTGTGTTGTTGTGTTTGCAGACCCATAGTCTGTGACTGTGTTGTTGTTGTGTTTGCAGACCCAGAGTCTGTGACTGTGTTGTTGTGTTTGCGGACCCATAGTCTGTGACTGTGTTGTTGTTGTGTTTGCAGACCCAGAGTCTGTGACTGTGTTGTTGTTGTGTTTGCAGACCCAGAGTCTGTGACTGTGTTGCTGTTGTGTTTGCAGACCCAGAGTCTGTGACTGTGTTGTTGTGTTTGCAGACCCATAGTCTGTGACTGTGTTGTCATTGTGTTTGCAGACCCAGAGTCCGTCATTGTGTTGTTGTTGTGTTTGCAGACCCATAGTCTGTTACTGTGTTGTTGTTGTGTTCGCAGACCCAGAGTCTGTGACTGTGTTGTTGTTGTGTTTACAGACCCAGAGTATGTGAGTGTGTTGTTGTTGTGTTTGCAGACCCACAGTCTGTGACTGTGTTGTTGTGTTTGCAGACCCAGAGTCTGTGACTGTGTTGTTGTGTTTGCAGACCCAGAGTCTGTGACTGTGTTGTTGTTGTGTTTGCAGACCCAGAGTCCGTGACTGTGTTGTTGTTGTGTTTGCAGACCCAGAGTCTGTGACTGTGTTGTTGTTGTGTATGCAGACCCAGAGTCTGTGACTGTGTTGTTGTTGTGTTTCTAGACCCAGAGTCTGTGACTTTGTTTTTGTGTTTGCAGACCCATAGTCTGTGACTGTGTTGTTGTTGTGTTTGCAGACCCAGAGTCTGTGACTGTGTTGTTGTGTTTGCAGACCCATAGTCTGTGACTGTGTTGTTGTTTTGTTTGCAGACCCAGAGTCTGTGACTGTGTTGTTGTTGTGTTAGCAGACCCATAGTCTGTGACTGTGTTGTTGTTGTGTTTGCAGACGAAGAGTCTGTGACTGTGTTGTTGTGTTTGCACACCCAGAGTCTGTGACTGTGTTGTTGTTGTGTTTGCAGAGTCTGTGACTGTGTTGTCATTGTGTTTGCAGAGTCTGTGACTGTGTTGTCGTTGTGTTTGCAGACCCATAGTCTGTGACTGTGTTGTTGTTGTGTTTGCACACCCAGAGTCTGTGACTGTGTTGTTGTTGTGTTTGCAGAGTCTGTGACTGTGTTGTCATTGTGTTTGCAGAGTCTGTGACTGTGTTGTCGTTGTGTTTGCAGACCCATAGTCTGTGACTGTGTTGTTGTTGTGTTTGCAGACCCAGAGTCTGTGACTGTGTTGTTGTGTTTGCAGACCCATAGTCTGTGACTGTGTTGTTGTTGTGTTTGCAGACCCAGAGTCTGTGACTGTGTTGTTGTTGTGTTTGCAGACCCAGAGTCTGTGACTGTGTTGTTGTTGTGTTTGCAGACCCAGAGTCTGTGACTGTGTTGTTGTTGTGTTTGCAGACCCAGAGTCTGTGACTGTGTTGTTGTGTTTGCAGACCCATAGTCTGTGACTGTGTTGTTGTTGTGTTTGCAGACCCAGAGTCTGTGACTGTGTTGTTGTTGTGTTTGCAGACCAGAGTCTGTGACTGTGTTGTTGTGTTTGCAGACCCATAGTCTGTGACTGTGTTGTTGTTGTGTTTGCAGACCCAGAGTCTGTGACTGTGTTTTTGTTGTGTTTGCAGACCCAGAGTCTGTGACTGTGTTGTTGTGTTTGCGGAGTCTGTGACTGTGTTGTCATTGTGTTTGCAAATTCTGTGACTGTGTTGTCGTTGTGTTTGCACACCCAGAGTCTGTGACTGTGTTGTTGTTGTGTTTGCAGACCCAGAGTCTGTGACTGTGTTGTTGTTGTGTTTGCAGACCCAGAGTCTGTGATTGTGTTGTTGTTGTGTTTGCAGACCCAGAGTCTGTGACTGTGTTGTTGTGTTTGCAGACCCATAGTCTGTGACTGTGTTGTTGTTGTGTTTGCAGACCCAGAGTCTGTGACTGTGTTGTTGTTGTGTTTGCAGACCCAGAGTCTGTGACTGTGTTGTTGTTGTGTTTGCAGACCCAGAGTCTGTGATTGTGTTGTTGTGTTTGCACACCCAGAGTCTGTGACTGTGTTGTTGTTGTGTTTGCAGAGTCTGTGACTTTGTTGTCATTGTGTTTGCAGAGTCTGCTACTGTGTTGTCGTTGTGTTTGCAGACCCATAGTCTGTGACTGTGTTGTTGTTGTGTTTGCACACCCAGAGTCTGTGACTGTATTGTTGTTGTGTTTGCAGAGTCTGTGACTGTGTTGTCATTGTGTTTGCAGAGTCTGTGACTGTGTTGTCGTTGTGTTTGCAGACCCATAGTCTGTGACTGTGTTGTTGTTGTGTTTGCAGACCCAGAGTCTGTGACTGTGTTGTTGTGTTTGCAGACCCATAGTCTGTGACTGTGTTGTTGTTGTGTTTGCAGACCCAGAGTCTGTGACTGTGTTGTTGTGTTTGCAGACACATAGTCTGTGACTGTGTTGTTGTTGTGTTTGCAGACCCAGAGTCTGTGACTGTGTTGTTGTTGTGTTTGCAGACCCAGAGTCTGTGACTGTGTTGTTGTTGTGTTTGCAGACCCAGAGTCTGTGATTGTGTTGTTGTGTTTGCACACCCAGAGTCTGTGACTGTGTTGTTGTTGTGTTTGCAGAGTCTGTGACTTTGTTGTCATTGTGTTTGCAGAGTCTGCTACTGTGTTGTCGTTGTGTTTGCAGACCCATAGTCTGTGACTGTGTTGTTGTTGTGTTTGCACACCCAGAGTCTGTGACTGTATTGTTGTTGTGTTTGCAGAGTCTGTGACTGTGTTGTCATTGTGTTTGCAGAGTCTCTGACTGTGTTGTCGTTGTGTTTGCAGACCCATAGTCTGTGACTGTGTTGTTGTTGTGTTTGCAGACCCAGAGTCTGTGACTGTGTTGTTGTGTTTGCAGACCCATAGTCTGTGACTGTGTTGTTGTTGTGTTTGCAGACCCAGAGTCTGTGACTGTGTTGTTGTGTTTGCAGACCCATAGTCTGTGACTGTGTTGTTGTTGTGTTTGCAGACCCAGAGTCTGTGACTGTGTTGTTGTTGTGTTTGCAGACCCAGAGTCTGTGACTGTGTTGTTGTTGTGTTTGCAGACCCAGAGTCTGTGATTGTGTTGTTGTGTTTGCACACCCAGAGTCTGTGACTGTGTTGTTGTTGTGTTTGCAGAGTCTGTGACTTTGTTGTCATTGTGTTTGCAGAGTCTGCTACTGTGTTGTCGTTGTGTTTGCAGACCCATAGTCTGTGACTGTGTTGTTGTTGTGTTTGCACACCCAGAGTCTGTGACTGTATTGTTGTTGTGTTTGCAGAGTCTGTGACTGTGTTGTCATTGTGTTTGCAGAGTCTGTGACTGTGTTGTCGTTGTGTTTGCAGACCCATAGTCTGTGACTGTGTTGTTGTTGTGTTTGCAGACCCAGAGTCTGTGACTGTGTTGTTGTGTTTGCAGACCCATAGT
>NC_084740.1:44608430-44648430 GCF_033978785.1 Entelurus aequoreus
GAATGGGCCGCTCTCAGTGATTTCCAGCGTGGAACTGTCATAGGATGCCACCTGTGCAGCAGTCGTGAAATTTCCTCGCTCCTAAATGTTCCAAAGTCAACTTTATTATAAGAAAAGTGAAGAGTTTTGGGAACAACAGCAACTCAGCCAGCAAGTGGTAGGCCAGGTAAACTTGCTACAGAGCTCCAAACTTCATGTCACATTCCAATTAGCCCACGTACAGTATGCAGGGAGCTTCATGGAATGGCTTTCCATGGCCAAGCAGCTGCACCTAAGCCATACATCACCAAGTCCAATGCAAAGCGTGGGATGCAGTGGTGTAAAGGACATCGCCACTGGACTCTAGAGCAGTGGCGACACCTCGTCTGTCAGGCTTGTCACTGACAGTTTGGTTATGTTTTGTTTTTTCCTTTGTGTGTTTTATTTCCTGTCAGCACTCTTGTTTTTGTTCAGTTTCTTGCTTGTCTCCCTGAGCGCTGTTTGCCCTCAGCTGCGGCTGATTGGCACCTGGCCACACCTGGTGTCAATCAGTCGGCTGCTATTTACACCTGCCTTGCCCTCCAGTCAGTGCTGGAGCATCGTAAGCTGTTACCTGTATGGTGTGGACTGTTACCTGTATGCTGTGGACTGTCACCTGTAGGCTGTGGACTGTTACCTGTATGCTGTGGACTGTTACCTGTATGCTGTGGACTGTTACCTGTAGGCTGTGGACTGTTACCTGTATGCTGTGGACTGTTGCCTGTATGCTGTGGACTGTTACCTGTAGGCTGTGGACTGTTACCTGTAGGCTGTGGACTGTTACCTGTAGGCTGTGGACTGTTACCTGTATGCTGTGGACTGTTACTTGTATGCTGTGTACTGTTACCTGTATGCTGTGGACTGTTGCCTGTATGCTGTGGACTGTTGCCTGTATGCTGTGGACTGTTACCTGTATGCTGTGGACTGTTACCTGTATGCTGTGGACTGTTGCCTGTATGCTGTGGACTGTTGCCTGTATGCAGTGGACTGTTACATGTATGCCGTGGACTGTTACCTGTATGCCGTGGACTGTTACCTGTATGCCGTGGACTGTTACCTGTATGCTGTGGACTGTTACCTGTATGCTGTGGACTGTTACCTGTATGCTGTGGACTGTTACCTGTAGGCTGTGGACTGTTACCTGTATGCTGTGGACTGTTACCTGTATGCTGTGGACTGTTACCTGTATGCCGTGGACTGTTACCTGTATGCTGTGGACTGTTGCCTGCATGCTGTGGACTGTTGCCTGTATGCTGTGGACTGTTACCTGTATGCTGTGGACTGTTACCTGTAGGCTGTGGACTGTTACCTGTATGCTGTGGACTGTTACCTGTATGCTGTGGACTGTTGCCTGTATGCTGTGGACTGTTGCCTGTATGCTGTGGACTGTTGCCTGTATGCAGTGGACTGTTACATGTATGCCGTGGACTGTTACCTGTATGCCGTGGACTGTTACCTGTATGCCGTGGACTGTTACCTGTATGCTGTGGACTGTTACCTGTATGCTGTGGACTGTTACCTGTATGCCGTGGACTGTTGCCTGTATGCCGTGGACTGTTACCTGTATGCTGTGGACTGTTACCTGTATGCTGTGGACTGTTGCCTGTATGCTGTGGACTGTTGCCTGTATGTCGTGGACTGTTACATGTATGCCGTGGACTGTTACCTGTATGCCGTGGACTGTTACCTGTATGCCGTGGACTGTTGCCTGTATGCTGTGGACTGTTGCCTGTATGCTGTGGACTGTTGCCTGTATGCCGTGGACTGTTACCTGTATGCCGTGGACTGTTACCTGTATGCCGTGGACTGTTACCTGTATGCCGTGGACTGTTACCTGTATGCTGTGGACTGTTAGCTGTATGCTGTGGACTGTTGCCTGTATGCTGTGGACTGTTACATGTATGCTGTGGACTGTTACCTGTATGCAGTGGACTGTTACCTGTATGCCGTGGACTGTTACCTGTATGCCGTGGACTGTTACCTGTATGCCGTGGACTGTTGCCTGTATGCCGTGGACTGTTGCCTGTATGCCGTGGACTGTTGCCTGTATGCCGTGGACTGTTACATGTATGCCGTGGACTGTTACCTGTATGCCGTGGACTGTTACCTGTATGCCGTGGACTGTTGCCTGTATGCCGTCGACTGTTACCTGTATGCCGTGGACTGTTACCTGTATGCCGTGGACTGTTACCTGTATGCTGTGGACTGTTGCCTGCATGCTGTGGACTGTTGCCTGTATGCTGTGGACTGTTACCTGTATGCTGTGGACTGTTACCTGTATGCTGTGGACTGTTACCTTTATGCTGTGGTCTGTTGCCTGTATGCTGTGGACTGTTGCCTGTATGCTGTGGACTGTTACCTGTATGCTGTGGACTGTTGCCTGTATGCTGTGGACTGTTACCTGTATGCTGTGGACTGTTTGCTGGTTGCTCTCTCCAGTTTTCTCCTTTCCTGTTTGCTGGTTCCTGTTCGCTGTTTCCACTTCACTTGTTTTACTGGTATCCTGTTTCTTGTCTCCTGGTTCCTGGTTTGTGTTTTTCCTGCATTTTTTTGGACATAAAAAATCATGTCTTCCTGTATCAAGCCTGCCATCTCTGCATCTTGGGGTTGGTCACCACCACTTCCTGACATTCTCTGGAGTGATGAATCACCCTTTTCCGTCTGGCAATCGGATGGGCCACTATGGTCATCTCCATGTTGTCTTTTTATAGTACAGTCATCACACCTACTGTACTTCTGTTGTAAAACAACACTTAAATGTCTTCTAAGTCCACTATGTGACATCCAGTAAGGAAACACAGATAATATTTCATATTGATTGAGTCCTACAGGCGTTTCAGTTCATGTGCAAACAAATCAATGTTTTGCTGTAAAACAGGACAGAAATATTCTGCTGGATTTGTCACAGCAACATTTTGCTGGAAGGAAGTCAAAGTTCAACTTGCCATTTATTGATTGTTGCTTGCAGCATTTTCTACAAACCACATTGTTGAAAACATATTTGACCACACACCCACTACATTTGACTACATATTCTATAATAGATGTACCAGATATTTTACTACATATTTGATACATAAATAATCATATATTTACCATAAAATTACTACATATTTAATACATATTTTATCATATATTTACCATAAAATTACTACATATTTAATGCATATTTTATCATAAAATTACAACATATTTAATACATATTTTATTATATATTTATAATAAAATTACTACATATTTAATACATATTTTATCCTATATTTAGCATAATATTACTACATATTTAATACATAATTTATTATATATTTACCATACAATTACTACATATTCCATATTTTATTATATATTTACCATAAAATTACTACATATTTAATACATATTTTATTATATATTTACCATAAAACTACTACATATTTAATACATATTTTTGTCACATATTTACCATATAATTACTACATATTTAATACATATTTTATCATATATTTACCATGAAATTACTACATATTTATCATATATTTACCATAAAATTACAACATATTTAATACATATTTTATTATATATTTATAATAAAATTACTACATATTTAATACATACTTTATTATATATGTATAATAAAATTACTACATATTTAATACATATTTTATCCTATATTTACCATAATTTATTATATATTTACCATAAAATTACTACATATTTATTCCATATTTTATTATATATTCACCATAAAATTACTACATATTTAATACATATTTTATTAAATATTTTATTATGTTTACCATAAAATAATACATATTTTATTACATATTTTATTATATATTTACCATAAAACAATACATATTTAATACATATTTATCCAATATTTACCATATAATTACAACATATTTTACTACTTTTTTTTATATATATTTCATCATATGTTTACCATATAATTTCAACTTATTTTACTATATAGTTTACATATATTTTATCAAAAATTTACCATATAATTACAACTTATTTTACTATATATTTAATACATATTTTAGCATATATTTACCATATATTTACAACATATTTTACTACATATTTAATACATATTTTATCATATATTGACCACATAATTACAATATATTTAATACATATTTTATCATGTATTACCATATAATTACAACATATTTTACTACATATTTAATACATATTTTATCATATATTGACCATATAATTACCATGTCTTTAATATATATTTTATCATATATTTACCATATAATTACAACATATTTTACCATATATTTAATACATATTTTAGGGCAAATATGTACCACCGTTTATGTTTATATACATATATATGTTTTCTATCTATTGATCAATTATTTAAAGTATTAAAGAATATTGAAAGATATATATACATATATATATACATATATGTATGTATGTATGTATATATATATATATATATATATATATATATATATATATATATATATATATATATATATATATATATATATATATATATATATATATATATATATATATATATATATATATATATATATATATATATGTTTATATGTCTATGTATGTATTTATTATATGTTGTGTACCTTCCAGCCCGTGTCAGAAGAGTTCCAGAACGGTGAAGGTTTCGGGTACATCGTGGCGTTCCGTGCTAACGGCAGCAGAGGGTGGAAGGAGAAGATGGTGACGTGTGCAGACTCCGCCTCCTACAAGTACCGAGATGAGACCTTCCCGCCTCTCACCGCCTTCCAGGTGAAAGTGGGCGTGTACAACAACAAGGGGGACGGTCCTTTCAGCCAGGTGGTCATCATCCACTCTGCAGAGGGCGGTGAGGTGACACACACACACACACACACACTCATACACACGTACACACACACACACACTCACACCCACACACACACACTGCCTCACACTGCCTCACACTGTGTGTGCACAGAACCCAGGGAGGCGCCATCAGACGTCAAGGCCTCCGCCATTTCCTCTTCACAAATAAAGGTCACGTGGACGCCACCACATCCTGGTCCTGGAAGACCCCGAGGCTTTGAGGTCAGAGTCAAATCAGACTCTCATGCACGCACTCATGCACGCACTCATGCACGCACTCATGCACTGCACTCATGCACGCACTCATACACTGCTACATGAAAAGTACAGCCAGTGCTGAATTAAAAGTACACATAATGCAGGTGTGTGTGTTGGCGTCACCAGGTGTATGTGTTGGTGTCACCAGGTGTGTGTGTTGGTGTCACCAGGTGTGTGTGTTGGTGTCACCAGGTGTGTGTGTTGGTGGAGTAACCAGGCGTGTGTGTTGGTGTCACCAGGTGTGTGTGTTGGTGTCACCGGGTGTGTGTGTGTTGCTGGTGTCACCAGGTGTGTGTGTGTTGGTGGCACCAGGTGTGTGTGTTGGTGGTGTCACCAGGCGTGTGTGTGTTGGTGGTGTCACCAGATGTGTGTGTTGGTGTCACCAGGTGTGTGTGTTGGTGTCACCAGGTGAGCTCCTGGAAAGATACGGAGAAGGAAGAGTCAGGATGGAAGCAGAGAACCTTGAAG
Source organism: Entelurus aequoreus (assembly GCF_033978785.1). NCBI lineage: Eukaryota > Metazoa > Chordata > Actinopteri > Syngnathiformes > Syngnathidae > Entelurus > Entelurus aequoreus. Next base: position 44,613,999 of record NC_084740.1, read on the forward strand.
AACGAGACCTCCATGGTGCTAGGAGGTCTAGAAGGAAACACAGGTTACTTCATCAGAGTCCGAGGCTTCAACAACATCGGCCAAGGTCCTGCCAGCGACACCATCTCTGCCCACACCACGAAAGCCCGTAAGTGGTCTGCCAAGATGGTGGCCTCAGCGTGAGGACACTCTGATGGTTCTCCTGATGGTTTATTGGATGGTTCTTCTGATGGTTCTCCTGATGTTTCTTCTGTGGTTCTCCTGATGATTGTCCTGATGGTTGTCCTGATGGTTCTCCTGATGTTTCTTCTGTGGTTCTCCTGATGATTGTCCTGATGGTTGTCCTGATGGTTCTCCTGATGGTTCTCCTGATGGTTGTCCTGATGGTTCTCCTGATGGTTCTCCTGATGGTTCTCCTGATGGTTGTCCTGATGGTTGTCCTGATGGTTCTCCTGATGGTTCTCCTGATGGTTCTCCTGATGGTTGTCCTGATGGTTCTCCTGATGATTGTCCTGATGGTTGTCCTGATGGTTCTCCTGATGGTTCTCCTGATGGTTGTCCTGATGGTTGTCCTGATGGTTCTCCTGATGGTTCTCCTGATGGTTCTCCTGATGGTTGTCCTGATGGTTCTCCTGATGATTGTCCTGATGGTTGTCCTGATGGTTCTCCTGATGGTTGTCCTGATGGTTCTCCTGATGGTTCTCCTGATGGTTGTCCTGATGGATGTCCTGATGGTTCTCCTGATGGTTCTCCTGATGGTTCCCCTGATGGTTGTCCTGATGGTTCTCCTGATGGTTCTCCTGTGCTTCTTCAGCTCCTTTGCAACCTCCAAGCAACCTGCTGTGGATCCAAGAGGGCAACAACGTGTCTTTAAGTTGGGACCCGGTCAAGGCCAAGGACAACGAGTCTGAAGTCATCGGGTACATGGTAACGACTTCTTGTAATCACACTTGGTAACACAGAATGTCGTCACACACAATACCGTAACACGTTAAATGGAATGTCGTGACAGGACGTCGTGACATTCAATGTCGTAACACGAAATCTCATGACACAAAATGTTGACACACAGGATGTAGTAACAGAATGATGTAACACAGAATGTCGTGACAAAGAGAGTCGTAACACAGAATATGTAACAAGTTCAAATGTACTGTTGTGATGTCATTTCATTAAAGAGAATGCCATTATGACATATCAGGACATTGAATGTTGTAACACAGAATGTTGTGACACGTAATGTTGTAACACAGACTGTCGTAACATGGAACATTGTAACACGTAATGTCATAACACAGAATGTCGTAACATGGAACATTGTAACACGTAATGTCATAACACAGAATGTCGTAACATGGAACATTGTAACACGTAATGTCATAACACAGAATGTCGTAACATGGAACATTGTAACACGTAATGTCATAACACAGAATGTCGTAACATGGAACATTGTAACACGTAATGTCATAACACAGAATGTCGTAACATGGAACATTGTAACACGTAATGTCATAACACAGAACGTCGTAATATAGAATGTTGTGACACGGAATGTTGTTACACAGACTGTCGTAACATTGAACATCATAACACGTAATGTCGTAACACAGAATGTCGTAACATGGAACATTGTAACACGTAATGTCATAACACAGAATGTCGTAACATGGAACATTGTAACACGTAATGTCATAACACAGAATGTCGTAATATAGAATGTTGTGACACGGAATGTTGTAACACAGACTGTCGTAACATTGAACATCATAACACGTAATGTCGTAACACAGAATGTTGTAACATGGAACATTGTAACACGTAATGTCATAACACAGAATGTCGTAACATGGAACATTGTAACACGTAATGTCATAACACAGAATGTCGTAACATGGAACATTGTAACACGTAATGTCATAACACAGAATGTCGTAACATGGAACATTGTAACACGTAATGTCATAACACAGAATGTCGTAACATGGAACATTGTAACACGTAATGTCATAACACAGAATGTCGTAACATGGAACATTATAACACGTAATGTCATAACACAGAATGTCGTAACATGGAACATTGTAACACGTAATGTCATAACACAGAATGTCGTAACATGGAACATTGTAACACGTAATGTCATAACACAGAATGTCGTAATATAGAATGTTGTGACACGGAATGTTGTAACACAGACTGTCGTAACATTGAACATCATAACACGTAATGTCGTATCACAGAATGTCGTAACATGGAACATTGTAACACGTAATGTCATAACACAGAATGTCGTAACATGGAACATTGTAACACGTAATGTCATAACACAGAATGTCGTAATATAGAATGTTGTGACACGGAATGTTGTAACACAGACTGTCGTAACATTGAACATCATAACACGTAATGTCGTAACACAGAATGTTGTAACATGGAACATTGTAACACGTAATGTCATAACACAGAATGTCGTAACATGGAACATTGTAACACGTAATGTCATAACACAGAATGTCGTAACATGGAACATTGTAACACGTAATGTCATAACACAGAACGTCGTAATATAGAATGTTGTGACACGGAATGTTGTAACACAGACTGTCGTAACATTGAACATCATAACACGTATTGTCGTAACACAGAATGTCGTAACATGGAACATTGTAACACGTAATGTCATAACACAGAATGTCGTAACATGGAACATTGTAACACGTAATGTCATAACACAGAATGTCGTAATATAGAATGTTGTGACACGGAATGTTGTAACACAGACTGTCGTAACATTGAACATCATAACACGTAATGTCGTAACACAGAATGTTGTAACATGGGACATTGTAACACGTAATGTCATAACACAGAATGTCGTAACATGGAACATTGTAACACGTAATGTCATAACACAGAATGTCGTAACATGGAACATTGTAACACGTAATGTCATAACACAGAATGTCGTAACATGGAACATTGTAACACGTAATGTCATAACACAGAATGTCGTAACATGGAACATTGTAACACGTAATTTCATAACACAGAATGTCGTAATATAGAATGTTGTGACACGGAATGTTGTAACACAGACTGTCGTAACATTGAACATCATAACACGTAATGTCGTAACACAGAATGTCGTAATATAGAATGTTGTGACACGGAATGTTGTAACACAGACTGTCGTAACATTGAACATCATAACACGTAATGTCGTAACACAGAATGTCGTAACATGGAACATTGTAACACGTAATGTCATAACACAGAATGTCGTAACATGGAACATTGTAACACGTAATGTCATAACACAGAATGTCGTAACATGAAACATTGTAACACGTAATGTCATAACACAGAATGTCGTAACATGGAACATTGTAACACGTAATGTCATAACACAGACTGTCGTAACATGGAACATTGTAACACGTAATGTCGTAACACAGAATGTCGTAACATGGAACATTGTAACACGTAATGTCATAACACAGTATGTCGTAATATAGAATGTTGTGACACGTAATGTTGTAACACAGACTGTCGTAACATTGAACATCTTAACACGTAATGTAGTAACACAGAATGTCGTAACATGGAACATTGTAACACGTAATGTCATAACACAGAATGTCGTAACACAGAATGTCGTAACATGGAACATTGTAACACGTAATGTCATAACACAGAATGTCGTAACATGGAACATTGTAACACGTAATGTCATAACACAGAATGTCGTAACATGGAACATTGTAACACGTAATGTCATAACACAGACTGTCGTAACATGGAACATTGTAACACGTAATGTCGTAACACAGAATGTCGTAACATGGAACATTGTAACACGTAATGTCATAACACAGTATGTCGTAATATAGAATGTTGTGACACGTAATGTTGTAACACAGACTGTCGTAACATTGAACATCATAACACGTAATGTCGTCACACAGAATGTCGTGGCACGTAATGTTGTAACACAGACTGTCGTAACATTGAACATCGTAACATGTAATGTCGTCACACAGAATGTTGTGACACATAATGTTGTAACACAGACTGTCGTAACATTGAACATCGTAACACGTAATGTCGTCACACAGAATGTTGTGACGTAACACAGAGTGACGTAACACAGAGTGACATAACACAGAGTGACATACCACAGAGTGATGTACCACAGAATGACGTAACACAGAGTGACGTAACACAGAATGATGTAACACAGAATGATGTAACACGGAGTGATGTAACACAGAGTGACGTAACACAGAATGACGTAACACAGAGTGACGTAACACAGAGTGACATAACACAGAGTGACATACCACAGAGTGATGTACCACAGAATGACGTAACACAGAGTGACGTAACACAGAATGATGTAACACAGAATGATGTAACACTGAGTGATGTAACACAGAGTGACGTAACACAGAATGACGTAACACAGAGTGACGTAACACAGAGTGACGTAACACAGAGTGACATACCACAGAGTGATGTAACACAGAGTGACGTAACACAGAGTGACGTAACACAGAGTGACATACCACAGAGTGATGTAACACAGAATGACGTAACACAGAGTGATGTAACACAGAGTGACGTAACACAGAGTGACGTAACACAGAATGACGTAACACAGAGTGACGTAACACAGAGTGATGTAACACAGAGTGACGTAACACAGAGTGACGTAACACAGAATGACGTAACACAAAGTGACGTAACACAGAGTGACGTAACACAGAGTGACGTAACACAGAGTGATGTAACACAGAGTGACATACCACAGAGTGACATACCACAGAGTGACGTAACACAGAGTGACGTAACACAGAATGACGTAACACAGAGTGACGTAACACAGAATGACGTAACACAGAATGACGTAACACAGAGTGACGTAGCACAGAGTGACGTAACACAGAGTGACGTAACACAGAGTGACGTAACACAGAGTGACGTACCACAGAGTGACGTACCACAGAGTGACGTAACACAGAATGACGTAACACAGAATGACGTAACACAGAGTGACGTAACACAGAGTGACATACCACAGAGTGATGTACCACAAAATGACGTAACACAGAGTGACGTAACACAGAATGATGTAACACAGAATGATGTAACACGGAGTGATGTAACACAGAGTGACGTAACACAGAATGACGTAACACAGAGTGACGTAACACAGAGTGACATAACACAGAGTGACATACCACAGAGTGATGTACCACAGAATGACGTAACACAGAATGATGTAACACAGAATGATGTAACACGGAGTGATGTAACACAGAGTGACGTAACACAGAATGACGTAGCACAGAGTGACGTAACACAGAGTGACATAACACAGAGTGACATACCACAGAGTGATGTACCACAGAATGACGTAACACAGAGTGACGTAACACAGAATTATGTAACACAGAATGATGTAACACGGAGTGATGTAACACAGAGTGACGTAACACAGAATGATGTAACACAGAATGATGTAACACGGAGTGATGTAACACAGAGTGACGTAACAGAGTGATGTAACAGAGAATGACGTAACACGGAGTGACGTAACACAGAGTGACGTAACACAGAATGATGTAACACAGAATGATGTAACACGGAGTGATGTAACACAGAGTGACGTAACACAGAATGATGTAACACAGAGTGACATACCACAGATGTATTGCTTCAGAGGACTAAGTCCAACAGTCTTGTTGGTATTTGCAGGTGTTACTGAAGCAGGAGGGCAAAGGTCACCGCCAGGTGAGCCGCACCATCAGCCCGTCCAGCACACTCTCCCTTCCTGAGGGCGGCACCTACGTCATCCAGGTGCGAGTCCTCAGTGCGGGTGGGGAAGGAGTGTTGTGCTCACAAGTACGACTTGTCACGTCTTCTGGTGAGGAAATACTTTGTCTGCTTATTGTCATACCAATATGTCGTCTTCTTACAACAAACACCATACAAGGTGGTATCAGGACAATCCTACTGATATCGTATGGGACTAGATGGGTATGGGCAGTACTCCAGTCTCCAGTACGATACGGGCAGTGACAGAGTGATATCAGGACTAACCTACTAACATGTGTGGTGGTCCCAGGTGTGCGGGTGAAGAGCGGCCATGTTTCTTTGCACGTGTGCAGAGAGAAGCTGACGTGGACCATGCTGATCCTCCTTCTGGTGCCTTCAGCTTCCTGGTGACACCTCCTGTCCTCCTTCCTGGTGACACCTCCTGTCCTCCTTCTTCCTGGTGAGACCTCCTGTCCTCCTTCCTGGGGGAGAAGAACTGGCTGCTCTTCTGCTCTGTGATTCCCGAGGACTTCTGGAAGAACCGGACGGTGTGGAATAGAAAAGCGCCGTTTGGTTTGTCCTCTTCCTGGCTGCTGTGGTGCTCCGTGCGAGGGCGACCACGGACTTCTTCAACCTTTGGTACCGTCTCTCATGGACTCACTCCCAGACTGCCAGGTGTGGACAATCCCTGGAGATCTGCCAAGTCAGCACAACCAGGATTACCCCCCCCCCAAGACCACCTTGAGGTCAGAACTCTCAGTAGTCCTTCTTTTGGTACTCGCCCACCTTTTTCTACGCAACTACTTCCTGTTTTCTACTCCCAGACCAGAACTTTGACTTTGTGGTTTGTTGGACGTGAGAAAGTAGTGAGAGTGAAGCTCTGTAGCGCCCCTGCTGGCAAATAAATGTCACGTCTATTTTTAAATCTGGTGCTTTTATTTATTACACAAATATATACAGTTGTTGTTTATTTGTTGTTTCTATTGTTTTTCTGGGTTTGTTTGGGAAGCATAGTTGCCTATTTGGGCTTGCTTTTCTGTCTGTGTAACAGTGTGTGACCCTGAAAGACTTACACTTAGACTTAGACTAACTTTAATGATCCACAAGGGAAATAGTTCAACACAGTAGCTCAGTTACAAGGATGGAAAGTGTAAGGATGGAAAGGACAATGCAGTTATAAATAGACTAAATATAGCAATATAAGATAAAACATATATACGAATATATACATAATATGTGTAAAGTATATTATATATACAGATATATTATAATATGTCTATAACTAAAGTAGAAAAGTAACCAATATAAGTACAATATGAATGAAAGTAGCTAATATAATTACAACATGAATGAAAGTAACTAATATAAGTACAACATGAATTTAAGTAACTAATATAAGTAGTTAAAGTAACTAATATAATTACAACATGAATGAAAGTAACTAATATAATTACAACATGAATGAAAGTAACTAATATAAGTACAACATGAATGAAAGTAACTAATATAAGTACAACATGAATGAAAGTAACTAATATAATTACAACATGAATGAAAGTAACTAATATAATTACAACATGAATGAAAGTAACTAATATAACTACTACATGAATGAAAGTAACTAATATAAACTCAGTTGGGTGAACTTATGAAAGAAACAGAAAGGGATTTTGCAGTAAAGCAGACAATGGATGATGGATGGATGGATGGATGGATGATGGATGGATGGATGAATGGATGATGGATGGATGATGGATGGATGGATGGATGATGGATGGATGATGGATGGATGATGGATGGATGGATGGATGGATGTATGATGGATGGATGTATGATGGATTGATAGATGGATGGATGATGGGTGGATGGATGGATGGATGTATGATGGATGATGGATGGATGGATGGATGGATGGTGGATGGATGGATGGATAGATGATGGATGGATGATGGATGGATGATGGATGGATGGATGGATGATGGATGGATGATGGGTGGATGGATGGATGATGGATGGATGGATGGATGGATGATTGATTGATGGATGGATGGATTGATGGATTGATTGATTGATTGATTGATTGATGGATGATGGATGGACGGATGGACGGATGGACGGATGGACGGATGGATGGATGGATGATGGATGGATGGATGATGTATGGATGGTGTATGGATGGATGATGGATGGATGGATGATGGATGGCTGGATGGATGGATGATAAATGGATGATGGATGGATGATGGATGGATGGATGATGGGTGGATGGATGGATGGATGATGGATGGATGTATGATGTATGGATGGATGGATGGATGGATGTATGATGGATGGATGGATGGATGATGGATGGATGGATGATGGATGGATGGATGGTGGATGGATGGATGGATGGATGGATGGATGGATGGATGGATGGATGGATGGATGGATGGATGGATGGATGGATGGATGCACATCCAATATGTGCAAATGAGCAGCAGGAAATGTCATCATAAAAGGATCAAGTGTGAAGTAGCACAGGGTTACATTTCAGGTCCTCTTCTTTTTATGACTTAAATAAATGACTTGACTAATTTTCATGACTTGTTTAAATGACTTGACTAATTTATGTCTGACATTTTGGATCAAATCCTATTTTCTGATAACACAAACGTGTTCTTTTCTCCTAAAGACATGAAACATTTACAGTAAACAATGAATGAAGAAGTGAATAAAGTCGACATCTGGCTAAAATGTAATAAATAATATAAGTAAAAGTCACTATTTAATCGTTTCTTCTAATAGAAGTCATAAAACTAAGGAGGAAGTATGAAGATCAACCTGAAGACACACACTCAATGTTACAAGTCAACAACCTGAAGACACACACTCAATGTTACAAGTCAACAACCTGAAGACACACACTCAATGTTACAAGTCAACAACCTGAAGACACACACTCAATGTTACAAGTCAACAACCTGAAGACACACACTCAATGTTACAAGTCAACAACCTGAAGACACACACTCAATGTTACAAGTCAACAACCTGAAGACACACACTCAATGTTACAAGTCAACAACACACACATCAACAACACACACATCAACAACACACACATCAACAACAGATGTCGCTGAATCTTCCAAAGTTTCTGCTTGTTTCCATTGGGTTGAGTTTTTCCTTGCCCTGATGTGGGATCTGAGCCCAGGATGTTGTTGTGGCTTGTGCAGCCCTTTGAGACACTCCTGATTAAGGGCTCAACTTCGATTGATTGATCGATAATACAACCTCATCTTCATCCTCATCTTCATCATCTTCTTCTTTTTCTTTGTTTTTTTCTTCATCCTCTTCATCCTCTTCATCTTTCAATTCACCTTTTTTTGCTTCACTCCAAGGGTAACGACGGGGGAGTTGGACCTGCTCTAAAACATTGTTACTTTGACACACACACACACACACACACACACACACACACACATTAATTATTCATGCTGCTGTGTGTGGACACGTGTGATTTATGATCATGAATTATGTGTTCTGCTACACGAAGGCCATTTTGCTTCTGAGAGCCACAAGCTGCTGTCAGCAATTAAGCACCCTTAGGTTAATGTGTGTGTGTGTGTGTGTGTGTGTGTGTGTGTGTGTGTGTGTGTGTGTGTGTGTGTGTGTGTGTGTGTGTGTGTGTGTGTGTGTGTGTGTGTGTGTGTGTGTGTGTGTGTGTGTGTGTGTGTGTGTGTGTGTGTGTGTGTGTGTGTGTGTGTGTGCGTGCGTGTGTGTGTGTGTGTGTGTGCAGGGCCGGCCCGTGGCATAGGCCGTATAGGCAAATGCTAAGGGCGCCGTCCATCAGGGGGCGCCATGACAGTGCCACAAATGTTGGAGAAAAAAAAAAAAAAGTTGGTACTATTATTTCTAAATACAAAAAATAATCCCACGTTAATTAAAATGCAAAGTAAAGCCTATTTAATAGAAATATTATTTGTTACAACATTACGCCCCTCCTTCCCCCCGCACGGTGCGCCCCCTCCCTTCCCTCCCTTAAACACAAGATGTCAAAACGGCCAAAACTGTCAGGTGCCCAGGGAAGAAAAAAGAGAAAAGAAGAGGAGAAACGAGAAAAAGACAGAGGTAGCAGGTAGGTAATGTTAGCCTACATGAAATTATTTGTCTGTTACAGAATGTGATAGTAACCTGGCTTTTTTAGCATTAAGCTAATGCTACATGATTCGGCAATTGCTAATCAATAAATAGCTAGTTCTGTTTTAACATCGGGTTAATATTGTGGAGGGGGCTAAATTGTTATGGAAAATAATAATGTAACGTTAGGTAATTACAGTACTCCCACCTTACATTCCTCAGGGACATTTGTATTAGATCTTTTAAGCAGGTGTTTTTTGTTTACATTGTTACTGCCTTCTGGTTAGCTAATGTTTGCCCTGCAGGTAATAGTCACTTTTCCACCCCTTTATATATTAGGTATAGTTGTAAGCCTAGTTGTTAAAGTGCACATCATTAATGTTAATTAAGCAATATCACATGAGAGGGAATGCTGTTTTTTAATTTGAGCACTGCTGTGATTCGGTTAAAGATAATCATAACATAACATTCTCATATAACATGTTAATTTGCTTTCTTTAAGTAAAAAAAAAAAGGTCAAAGACAAAGCTATTCGGTTTCTTGTGAGTATATACACTTCACTGCTGATGTGGGGGGGGGGGGGGCACCTAAAATCTTGCCTAGGGCGCCAGATTGGTTAGGGCCAGGCCTGTTTGTGTGTGTGTGTGTGTGTGTGTCTTCAACACGCTCACTGGCCAGTAATTTATTTGACAAAAATATTGTATTTATCTTGATGTACTCATATATATATACATATACATATACATATATTATTACTATTTTTGTCCCTAAACAAAATAGTAGTTTGAATAACAAATAAGGATTGACCTTTGACCTTTCCTGGTGTGTTCAGCTTTCTACGTGACTCTGAGCTTCATTTCTACTCCATTTTTTTTAACTTCTTCCATCTGTGCTGAAATGTGCTCTCAGGACTCATGTTGTGTTTGTGTTAAGACCGTCGTCATGACGACGGTGATTTGTTGTCTTTAATTATGCATAATGAACATTAGTGGAGAGCTTTTGTTGACTTCATTTGCATAGAAATACATTTTCCAGTCAACAAGTGGAGACTTCCTGTTTGAAATGTTGTTCCTGTCCAAGGTGAGGATTGTGAAGAAGTGCAGTGTCCTTCAATAATGAGAGGAGGACGTGATGGATGAAAGTCTCATCTGCTCCTCAATCTTCTGACTTCTCTGCCAAGGAACCTTCCGGACCCTCGCTGCAATCTGCACGCAGCGCTCAGGCAAGGTACATGCCAGAGTTGATGCTGCTCCACAAGAAGCTGCTCTCAGGCGCTCATTGCAAGGTTCCACTCTGGAAGCCAGCATCAGCTGAGGCCCTGCCAGGTCCGTTAAAGCCACACTACGTAATACAGGAGTCAAAAAAAGTGCTCCTGATGGAAGTTCCCCACCAGACAAGCAGATGTCATTTCCTACCAATCATTTCATTTCCCGCCCATCAAAAAGAGCATAGGATAATTATTTCAACTTGCAGAAAGTGAACTCAATGATTCAATTTTTAGATGGTACATGCCATGCACCCGTCACTTGATTTAATATTTAGGTGGCACATACCACGCACACATCACTTGATTCAATATTTAGGTGGCACATGCCACGCACACACCACTTGATTCAATATTTAGATGGTACATGCCATGCACACGTCACTTGATTCAATATTTAGGTGGTGCATGCCACGCACACACCACTTGATTCAATATTTATGTGGTACATGCCATGCACACGTCACTTGATTTAATATTTAGGTGGCACATGCCACGCACACGTCACTTGATTCCATATTTAGGTGGTACATGCCATGCACACGCCACTTGATTCAATATTTAGGTGGTACATGCCACGCACACATCACTTGATTCAATATTTAGGTGGTACATGCCATGCACACGCCACTTGATTTAATATTTAGGTGGCACATGCCACACACACACCACTTGATTCAATATTTAGGTGGTACATGCCATGCACACATCACTTGATTCAATATTTAGGTGGTACATGCCATGCACACGTCACTTGATTCAATATTTAGGTGGTACATGCCACGCACACGTCACTTGATTTAATATTTAGGTGGTACATGCCACGCACACACCACTTGATTCAATATTTAGGTGGTACATGCCACGCACACGTCACTTGATTTAATATTTAGGTGGTACATGCCACGCACACACCACTTGATTCAATATTTAGGTGGTACATGCCACGCACACATCACTTGATTCAATATTTAGGTGGTACATGCCATGCACACGCCACTTGATTTAATATTTAGGTGGCACATGCCACACACACACCACTTGATTCAATATTTAGGTGGTACATGCCATGCACACATCACTTGATTCAATATTTAGGTGGTACATGCCATGCACACGTCACTTGATTCAATATTTAGGTGGTACATGCCACGCACACGTCACTTGATTTAATATTTAGGTGGTACATGCCACGCACACACCACTTGATTTAATATTTAGGTGGTACATGCCACGCACACACCACTTGATTCAATATTTAGGTGGTACATGTGTAGTGGATTGTCCGAAGCTTAAACAGGCAACAAAAGTAGTTTAGTACAACAAATTTATTTACCCATTATCAGAAGTGCAGGTTGAATTGAGTTGGCCGTGCAGACAGACCACATGTCACTCCGGAGCAAACAAGACACACACAAGCCAAAATCACTGTCGAGTTCCGGTCTTCTGCCATTTTTTATATGTCTTTTGTGCGTCATTGTTTGTTATCTAAATGCGTCAATGTCTTGTTGTTTTTCCTATCTGTCTCTTGTGCGTCATTGTTTGTTATCTAAATGCGTCAATGTCTTGTTGTTTTTCCTATCTGTTCCATAACAACTCGAATCCTTTAGACAGTCAACACATTCTGTAGACAGGTTGGCACGACTTAATATTCACTTTTGTCCCACCACTGGTCCATTCAATGGCACAAAATACAAGAGAATTGAAAATGAGCGGACATTCTTAAAAGACAAGAAATATAGGTCAAAAGGTCAGAAATTCTACTACACATGCCATGCACACGTCACTTGATTCAATATTTAGGTGGTACATGCCATGCACCCGTCACTTGATTTAATATTTAGGTGGCACATGCCACGCACACACCACTTGATTCAATATTTAGGTGGTACATGCCACGCACACGCCACTTGATTCAATATTTAGGTGGTACATGCCACGCACACGTCACTTGATTTAATATTTAGGTGGCACATGCCACGCACACACCACTTGATTCAATATTTAGGTGGTACATGCCATGCACACGTCACTTGATTTAATATTTAGGTGGCACATGCCACGCACACACCACTTGATTCAATATTTAGGTGGTACATGCCACGCACACACCACTTGATTCAATATTTAGGTGGTGCATGCCACGCACACGCCACTTGATTCAATATTTAGGTGGTACATGCCACGCACACGCCACTTGATTCAATATTTATGTGGTACATGCCATGCACACGTCACTTGATTCAATATTTAGGTGGTGCATGCCACGCACACGCCACTTGATTCAATATTTAGGTGGTACATGCCATGCACACGTCACTTGATTCAATATTTAGGTGGTACATGCCACGCACACGCCACTTGATTCAATATTTAGGTGGTACATGCCACACACACGCCACTTGATTCAATATTTATGTGGTACATGCCACGCACACGCCACTTGATTCAATATTTAGGTGGTACATGCCACGCACACACCACTTGATTCAATATTTAGGTGGTACATGCCATGCACACGCCACTTGATTCAATATTTAGGTGGTACATGCCATGCACACACCACTTGATTCAATATCTAGGTGGTACATGCCACACACACGTCACTTGATTTAATATTTAGGTGGTACATGCCACGCACACACCACTTGAATCAATATTTAGGTGGTAAATGCCATGCACACGTCACTTGATTCAATATTTAGGTGAAGTGAAGTGAATTACATTTATATAGCGCTTTTTCTCAAATGACTCAAAGCGCTTTACATTGTGAAACCCAATATCTAAGTTACATTTTAAACCAGTGTGGGTGGCACTGGGAGCAGGTGGGTAAAGTGTCTTGCCCAAGGACACAACGGCAGTGACTAGGATGGCGGAAGCGGGAATCGAACCTGCAACCCTCAAGTTGCTGGCACGGCCACTCTACCAACCGAGCTATATTAGGTGGTACATGCCATGCACACACCACTTGATTCAATATCTAGGTGGTACATGCCACACACACGTCACTTGATTTAATATTTAGGTGGTACATGCCACGCACACACCACTTGAATCAATATTTAGGTGGTACATGCCATGCACCCGTCACTTGATTTAATATTTAGGTGGCACATGCCACACACACACCACTTGATTCAATATTTAGGTGGTACATGCCACGCACACGCCACTTGATTCAATATTTAGCTGGTACATGCCACGCACACGTCACTTGATTTAATATTTAGGTGGCACATGCCACGCACACACCACTTGATTCAATATTTAGGTGGTACATGCCATGCACACGTCACTTGATTCAATATTTAGGTGGTACATGCCACGCACACACCACTTGATTCAATATTTAGGTGGTACATGCCATGCACCCGTCACTTGATTTAATATTTAGGTGGCACATGCCACACACACACCACTTGATTCAATATTTAGGTGGTACATGCCACGCACACATCACTTGATTCAATATTTAGGTGGTGCATGCCATGCACATGCCACTTGATTCAATATTTAGGTGGTGCATGCCATGCACACGCCACTTGATTCAATATTTAGGTGGTACATGCCACGCACATACCACTTGATTCAATATTTAGGTGGTACATGCCATGCACCCGTCACTTGATTTAATATTTAGGTGGCACATGCCACGCACACACCACTTGATTCAATATTTAGGTGGTACATGCCATGCACACGTCACTTGATTAGATATTTAGGTGGTGCATGCCACGCACACACCACTTGATTCAATATTTAGTGGTACATGCCATGCACGCTGTCGCCTGATTCAATATTAAGGTGGTGCATGCCATGCACACATCACTTGATTCACTGTTTATGTGGTACATGCCATGCACATGTTACTTGGCTGAATATTTAGGTGGTGCATGCCATGCACGCTGTCACCCGATTCAATATGTAGGTGGCACATGCCATGCACGATGTCACCTGATTCAATGTGTAGGTGATGCATGCCATGCACCATCACTTGCTTCAATATTTAGTTGGTACATGACATGCACACCGTCACTTGATTCAGTATTTGGGTGGTATATGCCATGCACACCATCAATTGATTCAATATTTAGGTGGTGCATGCCATTTACACATCACTTGATTCAATACTTAGGTGGAACATGCCATGCACACGTCACTTGATTTGATATTAGGTGGTAATTGCCATGCACACACCACTTGACTATTTAGGTGGTACATGCCATGCACACGCCAGTTGATTCGATATTTATGTGGTACATGCCATGCACACTGTCACCTGATTCAATATTAGGGTGGTACATGCCGTGCACACATCACTTGATTAAATATTTATGTGGTACATGCCATGCACATGTCACTCGACTGAATATTTAGGTGGTGCATGCCGTGCACACTGTCACCTGGTTCAATATGTAGGTGGTACATGCCCTGCACAATGTCACCCGATTCAATATGTAGGTGATACATGCCATGCACCATCACTTGCTTCAATATTTAGTTGGTACGTGACACTCACACCGTCACTTGATTCAATATTTAGGTGGTACATGCCATGCACACCATCAATTGATTCAATATTTAGGTGGTACATGACACGCACACCGTCACTTGATTCAATATTTAGGTGGTACATGCCATGCACACGTCACTTGATTCAATGTTTAGGTGGTAATTTATGGATAAATGCATGTTAGCACGGATGGATGAATGTATGGATGGATGCATGAGTGAATGGATGAACTTATGGATGAATACATGTTTGCATGGATGATGCATGAGTGAACGGATTGATGCATGTTTGCATGGATGGATGATGGAGTGAATGCATGAGTGAATGGATGAACTTATGGATGAATACATGTTTGCATGGATGATGCATGAGTGAACGGATTGATACATGTTTGCATGGTTGGATGATGGAGTGAATGGATGAATTTATGGATGAATACATGTTAGCATGGATGGATGAATGAATGTATGGATGAATCTGTGTAAGTATGGATGAATTTATGGATGAATACAGGTTTGTATAAATGGATGAGTACTCCATAATTACTCCATATATCCATCCATGGATGGATGAGGGAATTGATTAATTTATGGATGAATGTATGTTTGAATGGATGGATGAGTGAATGGATGAATACGTGTGTGCATGGATGGATGGATGAGTGAATGGAATAATTAATGGCTGAATATATGTTTGCATGAATGAATGCATGAGTGAACGATGGATTTACGGATGAATACATGTTTGCATGGATGGATGAGTGAATGGATGAATTTATGGGTGAATGCATGTTTGCATGGGTCAATGCATGAGTGAACGATGGATTTATGGATGAATACATGTTTGCATGGATGGATGGATGGATGAATTTATTAATGATACGTGTATGTATGTATGAATGGATGAATTTATGGATGATACAGGTTTGTTTTGATGGATAAGTGGATGGATTAAAACATGTTTCCATGGATGGATGGATGAATTCATGGATTAATACATGTTTGCATGGATGGATGGATGAATTTATGAATGCTACGTGTATGGATGGATGCATGAGTGAATGGAATAATTTATGTTTGTATGGATGGATGAGTGAATGGATGAATGTATGGATGAATACATTTTTTCATGGAAGGATGAGTGGGTGGATGAGTGAATGGATGGATACATGTTTGCATGGATGAATGAGTGAATGATGAATGTATGGATGAAGACATGTTTGCATCAGTGGATGAGTGGATGGATGAGTGAATGGATTAATATATGTTTGCATGGCTGGATAAGTGAATGGATGAATACATGTTTGCATTGATGGATGAGTGAATGGATGAATACATGTTTCCATGGATTGATGAGTGAATGGATGAATACATGTTTCCATGGATGGATGAGTGAATGGATGAATACATGTTTGCATTGATGAATGAGTGAATGGATGAATACATGTTTGCGTAAATGGATGAGTGAATGGATGAATAAATTTTTGCATGGATGAATGAGTGAATGATGGTGTCTTTGTGAACACTGAGGGTAGCCATTGTTTCTTAGTATTGACTAAGTTGTGAAAGGGTGAAAAATGGCTTGTGATTTCTTGGCTGTTTTCATGTCATTAGGCACCGCTGCTAATAAAGGAGCTGAAGGTATGATGCAATACTTCATGTCAGTCGCTCCCTTGGCCTTTCGTGCTGCTCAAGAGCACTCAAGTGGGGAGAAAGAGACTTGAATCAAAGTGAAGGACTTTCATTTCAGCTGCAGGAATCAGGGAGTGACATTTTATTTCTCCCTCCCTGAAAAGCAGCCTAATTCTTCTGGCTGATGGAAACGCTTAAAGTGATTTATCTAATCAAGGGCATCAGGGCCGCGCTTCCAGGTGTGCCGGGGAATACTAATCCAGGTGCAAATGTGAAAGTGAAAGAAGAAGCGAGTTAGACTCGCCTATCAAACATTTCCTGATTTGTTGTCCCACATTCAATCATTTTGTGCTCTCTTTTAACCTGAAATCTTCCAACACTAGCATAGCTGTGTTAGCTACATGCTAACATTATATTTTAACATCATGCCAGGTTAGCAACACTAGCATAGCTATGTTAGCTACATGCTAACATTACATTTTAACATTATTCTAGGTTAGCGAAGCAAGCATACCGTAGCTATGTTAGCTACATGCTAACTTTGCATTTTAACACAATTTTAGGTTCCCAACACTAGCATAGCTATGTTAGCAACATGCTAACAGTGCATTTAAACATCATGATAGGTTAGCATGTAGCATGTTTGATGTTCATAAACACATTTACATGCTACATATTGGTTAAAAAGTATTGTGTATCACGGATTGCATGAGGTGCATCATGGGTCACACGAGGTGCATCAAGGGTCACACAAAGTGCATCATTGGTCACATGAGGTGTACCATGGGTCACATGAGGTGCACCATCAGTCACATGACGTGCATCATGAGTCACATGAGGTGCATCATGGGTGACATGAAGTGCATCACGAGTCACATGAGGTGCATCGTGGGTGACATGAAGTGCATCACGAGTCACATGAGGTGCATCATGGGTCACACGAGGTGCATCAAGGGTCACGAGGTGCATCATGGGTCACATGAGGTGCACCATCAGTCACATGAGGTGCATCAGGGTCACATGAGGTGCACCATCAGTCACATGACGTGCATCATGAGTCACATGAGGTGCATCATGGGTGACATGAAGTGCATCACGAGTCACATGAGGTGCATCATGGGTGACATGAAGTGCATCACGAGTCACATGAAGTGCATCACGAGTCACATGAGGTGCATCGTGGGTGACATGAAGTGCATCACGAGTCACATGAGGTGCATCATGGGTCACACGAGGTGCATCAAGGGTCACGAGGTGCATCATGGGTCACATGAGGTGCACCATCAGTCACATGAGGTGCATCAGGGTCACATGAGGTGCACCATCAGTCACATGACGTGCATCATGAGTCACATGAGGTGCATCATGGGTGACATGAAGTGCATCACGAGTCACATGAGGTGCATCATGGGTCACACGAGGTGCATCAAGGGTCACGAGGTGCATCATGGGTCACACGAGGTGCATCAAGGGTCACGAGGTGCATCATGGGTCACATGAGGTGCACCATCAGTCACATGAGGTGCATCATGGGTCACATGAGGTGCATCATGGGTGACATGAAGTGCATCACGAGTCACATGAGGTGCATCATGGGTCACACGAGGTGCATCAAGGGTCACGAGGTGCATCATGGGTCACACGAGGTGCATCAAGGGTCACGAGGTGCATCATGGGTCACATGAGGTGCACCATCAGTCACATGAGGTGCATCATGGGTCACATGAGGTGCATCATGGGTCACATGAGGTGCATCATGGGTCACATGATGTGCATCATGGGTCACATGAGGTGTACCATGGGTCACATGAGGTGCATCATGGGTGACATGATGTGCATCATGGGTCACATGAGGTGTACCATGGGTCACATGAGGTGCATCATGGGTGACATGAGGTGCATCAGGGGTCACATGAGGTGCATCATGGGTCACATGAGGTGCATCATGGGTCACATGATGTGCATCATGGGTCACATGAGGTGTACCATGGGTCACATGAGGTGCATCATGGGTGACATGATGTGCATCATGGGTCACATGAGGTGTACCATGGGTCACATGAGGTGCATCATGGGTGACATGAGGTGCATCATGGGTCACATGAGGTGCATCATGGGTCACATGATGCACCTCATGTGACCCATGATGCACCTCATGTGACCCATGATGCACCTCATGTGACCCATGATGCACCTCATGTGACTGATGGTGCACCTCATGTGACCCATGATGCACCTCGTGACCCTTGATGCACCTCATGTGACCCATGATGCACCTCATGTGACCCATGGTACACCTCATGTGACACATGATGCACATGAGGTGCATCATGGGTCACATGATGCACCTCATGTGACCCATGATGCACCTCATGTGACCCATGATGCACCTCATGTGACTGATGGTGCACCTCATGTGACCCATGATGCACCTCGTGACCCTTGATGCACCTCATGTGACCCATGATGCACATCATGTGACCCATGATGCACCTCATGTCACCCATGATGCACCTCATGGGTGACATGAAGTGCATCACGAGTCACATGAGGTGCATCATGGGTCACACGAGGTACATCATGGGTCACACGAGGTGCATCAAGGGTCACGAGGTGCATCATGGGTCACATGAGGTGCACCATCAGTCACATGACATGCATCATGGGTCACATGAGGTGCATCATGGGTCACATGAGGTGCACCATCAGTCGCATGAGGTGCATCATGGGTCACATGAGGTGCATCATGGGTCACATGAGGTGCACCATCAGTCACATGACATGCATCATGGGTCATATGAGGTGCATCATGGGTCACACGAGGTGTACCATGGGTCACACGAGGTGCATCATGGGTCACATGAGGCGCATCATGGGTCACATGAGGTGCATCATGGGTCACATGAGGTGCATCAAGGGTCACGAGGTGCATCATGGGTCACATGAGGTGCACCATCAGTCACATGACATGCATCATGGGTCATATGAGGTGCATCATGGGTCACTCGAGGTGTACCATGGGTCACACGAGGTGCATCATGGGTCACATGAGGTGCATCATGGGTCACATGAGGTGCATCATGGGTCACATGAGGTGCATCATGGGTCACATGAGGTGCATCATGAGTCACATGAGGTGCATCATGGGTCACATGAGGTGCATCATGGGTCACATGAGGTGCATCATGGGTCACATGAGGTGCACCATCAGTCACATGAGGTGCATCATGGGTCACATGAGGTGCATTTTGAGGATAAAGGCTGTGTGTTGAAAGTGAAAGGGATAAAAAGACGCTCCACCTTCAAGATGTTGTTCAGTTTTTAAAGCAGAGAATCATCTGTGTGCCAAAAAAAAGGTAATGTTGCAGAACAGCTCATGACTTGTGAGTCATAAAGCGTGAGATAGTTGTGTCGGATGTAAACAAAAGGCGTGTGTGTGTGTGTGTGTGTGTGTGTGTGTGTATGTGTGTGTGTGTGTGTGTGTGTGTGTGTGTGTGTGTGTGTGTGTGTGTGTGTGTGTGTGTGTGTGTGTGTGTGTGTGTGTGTGTGTGTGTGTGTGTATGTGTGAGAGTGTGAGTGTGTGTGTGTGTGTGAGTGTGTGTGTGTGTGTGCGTGCGTGCATGTGTGTGTGCGTGTGAGTGCGTGCGTGCTAGTGCGTGCGTGTGCGTGCGTGTGTGTGTGTGCGTGCGTGTGTGTGCGTGTGCGAGTGTGTGTGTGTGTGCGTGTGAGTGCGTGCGTGTGTGTGCGTGTGAGTGCGTGCGTGCGTGTGCGTGCGTGCGTGTGTGTGTGCGTGCGTGTGTGTGTGTGTGTGTGTGTGTGTGTGAGTGAGATAGTTGTGTCAGGATGTAAACAAAGCAGCAATGAGGAAGGACTCCTCTGATAGGAAATGTCAGAGCATGATTGCATTAAATATGAGGATCATTAATCACCCTCTCATCTTTGGAAGGGATTGTGAGTGCACCAAACACTCGTGCTGCTGGGAGATCACATCATTCTGCTTTCATCCATCCATCTACTATATTCACTCTTTCAAAGGCTCTTGCTTGGGACATTTGTGAGCGCATGAACGCCATGACGTGCACCCTCCTGATGACGACATGAACGCCGTGACATACACCCTCCTGATGACAACATGGACGCCATGACGTACACTATCCTGATGACAACATGAATGCCATGACATACACCATCCTGATGACGACATGAACGCCATGACATACACCCTCCTGATGACAACATGAACACCATGACGTACACTGTCCTGATGACAACATGAACGCCATGACATACACCATCCTAATGACGACATGAACGCCATGACATACACCACCCTGATGACGACATGAACGCCATGACATACACCCTGCTGATGACGACATGAACTTCATGACATGCACCCTCCTGATGACGACATGAACGCCATGAGGTGCACCCTCCTGATGACGACGTGAACGCCGTGACATACACCCTCCTGATGACAACATGAACACCATGACGTACACTATCCTGATGACAACATAAACGCCATGACGTACACCATCCTAATGACGACATGAACGCCATGACATACACCATCCTGATGACGACATGAACGCCATGACATACACCCTCTTATGAGGACATGAACTTCATGACGTACACCCTCCTGATGACAACATGAACGCCGTGACATACACCCTCCTGATGACGACATTAACTTCATGACATGCACCCTCCTGATGACGACGTGAACGCCGTGACATACACCCTCCTGATGACAACATAAACGCCATGACATACACCCTGCTGATGATGACATGAACTTCATGACATGCACCCTCCTGATGACGACATGAACGCCATGACGTGCACCCTCCTGATGACGACATGAACGCCATGACGTGCACCCTCCTGATGACGACGTGAACGCCGTGACATGCACCCTCCTGATGACAACATAAACGCCATGACATACACCCTCCTGATGACAACATAAACGCCATGACATACACCCTGCTGATGACGACATGAACTTCATGACATGCACCCTCCTGATGACGACATGAACGCCATGACGTGCACCCTCCTGATGACGACGTGAACGCCGTGACATACACCCTCCTGATGACAACATAAACGCCATGACAGACACCATCCTAATGACGACATGAACGCCATGACATACACCATCCTGATGACGACATGAATGCCATGACGTACACCCTCCTGATGACGACATGAACGCCATGACGTCCACCATCCTGATGAGGACATGAACGCCATGACATATACCCTCCTGATGACGACATGAACTTCATGACATGCACCCTCCTGATGATGACATGAACGCCGTGACGTGCACCCTCCTGATGACGACATGAACGCCATGACGTACACCCTCCTGATGACGACATGAACCCCATGACGTGCACCCTCCTGATGACGACGTGAACGCCGTGACGTGCACCCTCCTGATGACGACATGAACGCCATGACGTACACCCTCCTGATGACGACATGAACGCCGTGACGTGCACCCTCCTGATGACGACGTGAACGCCGTGACATGCACCCTACTGATGACAACATAAACGCCATGACATACACCCTCCTGATGACAACATAAACGCCATGACATACACCCTGCTGATGACGACATGAACTTCATGACATGCACCCTCCTGATGACGACATGAACGCCATGACGTGCACCCTCCTGAAGACGACGTGAACGCCGTGACATACACCCTCCTGATGACAACATAAACGCCATGACATACACCATCCTAATGACGACATGAACGCCATGACATACACCATCCTGATGACGAAATGAATGCCATGACGTACACCCTCCTGATGACGACATGAACGCCATGACGTCCACCATCCTGATGAGGACATGAACGCCATGACATACCCTCATGATGACGACATGAACTTCATGACATGCACCCTCCTGATGATGACATGAACGCCGTGACGTGCACCCTCCTGATGACGACATGAACGCCATGACGTACACCCTCCTTATGACGACATGAACTTCATGACGTGCACCCTCCTGATGACGACATGAACGCCGTGACATACACCATCCTGATGACGACATGAACTTCATGACGTGCACCCTCCTGATGACGACATGAACGCCGTGACGTACACCCTCCTTATGACGACATGAACTTCATGACGTGCACCCTCCTGATGACGACATGAACGCCGAGACGTACACCCTCCTGATGACGACATGAACTTCATGACGTGCACCCTCCTGATGACGACATGAACTTCATGACGTGCACCCTCCTGATGACGACATGAACGCCGAGACGTACACCCTCCTGATGATGACATGAACGCCATGACGTACACCCTCCTGATGACGACATGAACGCCGTGACAAACACCGTCTTGATGACAACATGAACGCCATGACGTGCACCCTCCTGATGACAACATGAATGCCATGACATACACCCTCTTATGAGGACATGAACGCCATGACGTACACCCTCCTGATGACAACAGGAACGCCATGACGTGCACCATCCTGATGACAACATGAACGCCATGACGTACACCATCCTGATGACAACATGAATGCCATGACGTGCATCCTCCTGATGACAACATGAATGCCATGACATACACCCTCTTATGAGGACATGAACGCCATGACGTACACACTCCTGATGACGACATGAACGCCATGACGTACACCATCCTGATGACAACATGCACGCCATGACGTACACCATCCTGATGACAACATGAACGCCATGACGTGCACCCTCCTGATGACAACATGAATGCCATGACATACACCCTCTTATGAGGACATGAACGCCATGACGTACACCCTCCTGATGACGACATGAACGCCATGACGTGCACCATCCTGATGACAACATGAACGCCATGACGTACACCATCCTGATGACAACATGAACGCCATGACGTACACTATCCTGATGACAACATGAACGCCATGACATACAACATCCTGATGACGACATGAACGCCATGACATACCCCCTTCAGATGACGACATGAACTTCTTGACATGCACCCTCCTGATGACGACATGAACGCCATGACATACACCATCCTGATGAGGACATGAACGCCATGACATACACCCTCCTGATGACGACATGAACTTCATGACATGCACCCTCCTGATGACGACATGAACGCCGTGACGTACACCATCCTGATGACGACATGAACTTCATGACGTGCACCCTCCTGATGACGACATGAACGCCGTGACGTACACCATCCTGATGACGACATGAACTTCATGACGTGCACCCTCCTGATGACGACATGAACGCCGTGACGTACACCATCCTGATGACGACATGAACTTCATGACGTGCACCCTCCTGATGACGATCTGAACGCCATGACGTACACCCTCCTTATGACGACATGAACTTCATGACGTGCACCCTCCTGATGACGACATGAACGCTGAGACGTACACCCTCCTGATGACGACATGAACTTCATGACGTGCACCCTCCTGATGACGACATGAACTTCATGACGTGCACCTTCCTGATGACGACATGAACGCCGAGACGTACACCCTCCTGATGATGACATGAACACCATGACATACACCCTCCTGATGACGACATGAACGCCGTGACAAACACCGTCTTGATGACGACATGAACGCCATGACATACACCCTCTTATGAGGACATGAACGCCATGACGTACACCCTCCTGATGACGACATGAACGCCATGACGTACACCATCCTGATGACGACATGAACGCCATGACATACACCCTCTTATGAGGACATGAACGCCATGACGTACACCCTCCTGATGACAACATGAACGCCATGACGTACACCATCCTGATGACAACATGAATGCCATTCAATACTGAGAACTTCAAGCAATCCCAGCAGGAAGAAAGTCATGTCTGGAAAAGACAAACAACAACAAAGATGGCGGAAGAATAAATCAATACAATAAATAAAAGATGCTTATACTGTGTCATAAAGCAAACTTTTAGCCAATCAGAGTCCTTGAGTCAAACTTTATTGATACAACACTTTTAGCATTAGCATACAAACTGTCGATGCTAACGTGTCCTCACATGAATAAAACGTTATTATAAAAAGATGTAAACAAACGTTGACCTTCTTTCTGCTCGTTTGCTGCTCTTAAACATGCAGGAGGATTTGTGGTAATGTTGCATCATTCATGTAGTCATGTTGTAATCATCATTCATGTAGTCATGTTGTAGTCATCATTCATGTAGTCATGTTGTAGTCATGCTGTGAAATGCTAGCTCTGTTTGGCGATGCTAACATTTCACCACAAAGTCTGTCTTTTCCACCTTGAAATAGTCTCCAAGCCTCTGACAGCTTCTCTGGTCTTCTTTGGGCCCTCGGCTCTCTTTCCACCATGTCCTTGACATACTTCTCTCTGGGCACTCCACCAGCCCCGCCCTCCTACATCACCGGCAGCACGTGCTACATCCCCAATAAAGGGTTAATCAAATGATGACATGTTGTTGTTCTGTCAGATCAGCCCAGATGGTGACCAACATGTCCTGAAGTCCTTCTCCAGTCCGACATGACACGTGTGGGACTGCAGGACATGTGTGGGACTGCAGGACACGTGTGGGACTGCAGGACACGTGTGGGACTGCAGGACATGTGTGGGACTGCAGGACACGTCCCTGCCGCTCGCATTAACAACAAATAAAAGAGGCCACGACTCCTCTGGGAGGATTTCCACCAAGCAGCCAGGCGTCCTCCTCCTGGGGAACGTGACCTTAGCGTCGACTAACAAACTGCCGCCTGAGACCTTTATCTGTCCCGCCTGATTTATCTGCTTGCTACCTGCAGCCCAATCTGGGCTGGCTGGTTAGTTATCTGGGAAACGAGGCGTCCTTGCAAATGTGTCCGCACAAAGGCAGCAGTATCTCTTAGCGGCGCTCGATAGCACAGCGCTCAATTATTAAAACCCTTTATTGGCCTTGTGGCTTCCAAAGCAACCTGGACTCTGCTGTCAGCAGCTTTTAGGGACCTGGGACACAAAGACCTAACACTTTTAGGGACCTGGGACACAAATACCTAACACTTTTAGGGACCTGGGACACAAAGACCTAACATTTTAGGGACACTGGGACACAAAGACCTAACCCTTTTAGGGACACTGGGACACAAATACCTAACACTTTTAGGGACCTGGGACACAAAGACCTAACACTTTTAGGGACACTGGGACACAAAGTCCTAACCCTTTTAGGGACACTGGGACACAAAGACCTAACCCTTTTAAGGACACAAAGTCCTAACCCTTTTAGGGACACTGGGACACAAAGACCTAACCCTTTTAGGGACACTGGGACACAAAGACCTAACACTTTTAGGGACACTGGGACACAAAGACCTAACCCTTTTAGGGACCTGGGACACAAAGACCTAACATTTTAGGGACACTGGGACACAAAGACCTAACCCTTTTAGGGACACTGGGACACAAAGACCTAACACTTTTAGGGACCTGGGACACAAAGACCTAACACTTTTAGGGACACTGGGACACAAAGACCTAACCCTTTTAGGGACACTGGGACACAAAGACCTAACACTTTTAGGGACCTGGGACACAAATACCTAATCATTTTAGGGACCAGGGACACAAAGACCTAACCCTTTTAGGGACACTGGGACACAAAGACCTAACACTTTTAGGGACACTGGGACACAAAGACCTAACCCTTTTAGGGACACTGGGACACAAAGACCTAACACTTTTAGGGACCTGGGACACAAAGACCTAACCCTTTTAGGGACACTGGGACACAAAGACCTAACCCTTTTAGGGACACTGGGACACAAAGACCTAACACTTTTAGGGACATGGGACACAAATACCTAATCATTTTAGGGACCTGGGACACAAAGACCTAACACTTTTAGGGACACTGGGACACAAAGACCTAACCCTTTTAGGGACCTGGGACACAAAGACCTAACACTTTTAGGGACACTGGGACACAAAGGCCTAACCCTTTTAGGGACACTGGGACACAAAGACCTAACCTTTTTAGGGACACTGGTACACAAAGACCTAACCCTTTTAGGGACACTGGGACACAAAGACCTAACCCTTTTAGGGACACTGGGACACAAAGACCTAACCTTTTTAGGGACACTGGTACACAAATACCTAACCCTTTTAGGGACACTGGGACACAAAGACCTAACCCTTTTAGGGACCTGGGACACAAAGACCTAACCCTTTTAGGGACACTGGGACACAAAGACCTAACCCTTTTAGGGACCTGGGACACAAAGACCTAACCCTTTTAGGGACACTGGGACACAAAGACCTAACCTTTTTAGGGACACTGGTACAAAAAGACCTAACCCCTTTAGGGACACTGGGACACAAAGACCTAACCCTTTTAGGGACTTGGGACACAAAGACCTAACCCTTTTAGGGACACAGGGACACAAAGACCTAACCCTTTTAGGGACACTGGGACACCAAGACCTAACCCTTTTAGGGACACTGGGACACAAAGACCTAACCCTTTTAGGGACCTGGGACACAAAGACCTAACCTTTTTAGGGACTCTTGTACACAAAGACCTAACACTTTTAGGGACACTGGGACACAAAGACCTAACCCTTTTAGGGACACTGGGACACAAAGACCTAACCCTTTTAGGGACCTGGGACACAAAGACCTAACACTTTTAGGGACACTGGGACACAAAGACCTAACCCTTTTAGGGACACTGGGACACAAAGACCTAACCCTTTTGGGGACCTGGGACACAAAGACCTAACCCTTTTAGGGACACTGGGACACAAAGACCTAACCCTTTTAGGGACACTGGGACACAAAGACCTAACCCTTTTAAGGACACTGGGACACCAAGACCTAACCCTTTTAGGGACACTGGGACACAAAGACCTAACCCTTTTAGGGACCAGGGACACAAAGACCTAACCCTTTTAGGGACACTGGGACACAAAGACCTAACACTTTTAGGGACACTGGGACACAAAGACCTAACCCTTTTAGGGACACTGGGACACAAAGACCTAACACTTTTAGGGACCTGGGACACAAAGACCTAACCCTTTTAGGGACACTGGGACACAAAGACCTAACCCTTTTAGGGACACTGGGACACAAAGACCTAACACTTTTAGGGACCTGGGACACAAATACCTAATCTTTTTAGGGACCTGGGACACAAAGACCTAACACTTTTAGGGACACTGGGACACAAAGACCTAACCCTTTTAGGGACCTGGGACACAAAGACCTAACCCTTTTAGGGACACTGGGACACAAAGGCCTAACCCTTTTAGGGACACTGGGACACAAAGACCTAACCTTTTTAGGGACACTGGTACACAAAGACCTAACCCTTTTAGGGACACTGGGACACAAAGACCTAACCCTTTTAGGGACACTGGGACACAAAGACCTAACCTTTTTAGGGACACTGGTACACAAATACCTAACCCTTTTAGGGACACTGGGACACAAAGACCTAACCCTTTTAGGGACCTGGGACACAAAGACCTAACCCTTTTAGGGACACTGGGACACAAAGACCTAACCCTTTTAGGGACCTGGGACACAAAGACCTAACCCTTTTAGGGACACTGGGACACAAAGACCTAACCTTTTTAGGGACACTGGTACACAAAGACCTAACCCTTTTAGGGACACTGGGACACAAAGACCTAACCCTTTTAGGGACCTGGGACACAAAGACCTAACCCTTTTAGGGACACTGGGACACAAAGACCTAACCCTTTTAGGGACACTGGGACACAAAGACCTAACCCTTTTAGGGACACTGGGACACCAAGACCTAACCCTTTTAGGGACACTGGGACACAAAGACCTAACCCTTTTAGGGACCTGGGACACAAAGACCTAACCTTTTTAGGGACTCTTGTACACAAAGACCTAACACTTTTAGGGACACTGGGACACAAAGACCTAACCCTTTTAGGGACACTGGGACACAAAGACCTAACCCTTTTAGGGACCTGGGACACAAAGACCTAACACTTTTAGGGACACTGGGACACAAAGACCTAACCCTTTTAGGGACACTGGGACACAAAGATCTAACCCTATTAGGGACACTGGGACACAAAGACCTAACCCTTTTAGGGACTCTTGTACACAAAGACCTAACACTTTTAGGGACACTGGGACACAAAGACCTAACCCTTTTAAGGACACTGGGACACAAAGACCTAACCCTTTTAGGGACACTGGGACACAAAGACCTAACCCTTTTAGGGACCTGGGACACAAAGACCTAACCTTTTTAGGGACTCTTGTACACAAAGACCTAACACTTTTAGGGACACTGGGACACAAAGACCTAACCCTTTTAGGGACACTGGGACACAAAGACCTAACCTTTTTAGGGACACTGGTACACAAAGACCTAACCCTTTTATGGACACTGGGACACAAAGACCTAACCCTTTTAGGGACCTGGGACACAAAGACCTAACCCTTTTAGGGACACTGGGACACAAAGACCTAACCCTTTTAGGGACCTGGGACACAAAGACCTAACCCTTTTAGGGACACTGGGACACAAAGACCTAACCTTTTTAGGGACACTGGTATACAAATACCTAACCCTTTTAGGGACACCGGGACACAAAGACCTAACCCTTTTAGGGACCTGGGACACAAAGACCTAACCCTTTTAGGGACACTGGGACACAAAGACCTAACCCTTTTAGGGACACTGGGACACAAAGACCTAACCCTTTTAGGGACCTGGGACACAAAGACCTAACCCTTTTAGGGACACTGGGACACCAAGACCTAACCCTTTTAGGGACACTGGGACACAAAGACCTAACCCTTTTAGGGACCTGGGACACAAAGACCTAACCTTTTTAGGGACTCTTGTACACAAAGACCTAACACTTTTAGGGACACTGGGACACAAAGACCTAACCCTTTTAGGGACACTGGGACACAAAGACCTAACCCTTTTAGGGACCTGGGACACAAAGACCTACCCCTTTTAGGGACACTGGGACACAAAGACCTAACCCTTTTAGGGACACTGGGACACAAAGACCTAACCCTTTTAGGGACACTGGGACACAAAGACCTAACCCTTTTAGGGACCTGGGACACAAAGACCTACCCCTTTTAGGGACACTGGGACACAAAGACCTAACCCTTTTAGGGACACTGGGACACAAAGACCTAACCCTTTTAGGGACACTGGGACACAAAGACCTAACCTTTTTAGGGACCTGGGACACAAAGACCTAACCTTTTTAGGGACTCTTGTACACAAAGACCTAACACTTTTAGGGACACTGGGACACAAAGACCTAACACTTTTAGGGACACTGGGACACAAAGACCTAACCCTTTTAGGGACACTGGGACACAAAGACCTAACCCTTTTAGGGACTCTTGTACACAAAGACCTAACACTTTTAGGGACACTGGGACACAAAGACCTAACCCTTTTAGGGACACTGGGACACAAAGACCTAACCCTTTTAGGGACACTGGGACACAAAGACGTAACCTTTTTAGGGACTCTTGTACACAAAGACCTAACCCTTTTAGGGACACTGGGACACAAAGACCTAACCCTTTTAGGGACCTGGGACACAAAGACCTAACCTTTTTAGGGACTCTTGTACACAAAGACCTAACACTTTTAGGGACACTGGGACACAAACACACACAAGTACTACAATATATAAGTCAAACACACACAAGTACTACAATATATAAGTCAAACACACACAAGTACTACAATATATAAGTCAAACACACACAAGTACTACAATATCTAGTAGGAATATGAATTTAAGTCAAACACATACTTTACAAGTATTACAATATCTACTAAGAATATGATTGTAGGTGAAAAGCATATACAGTATATATATATATATATATATATATATATATATATATATATATATATATATATATATGTATATATTTATATATATATAAAGATGAAGAAGGATCCAAACGTCTGCCAGCAAAGTTTGACATCCTGAAAGAAGAAGAGTTGAAATATTGATTGTTTCCTGTACTTTCACTTGAACATTTTAGTGTAGGTCTACTTTCACTTCAACATTTGAGCAACATTTCATCATCACTGCCAGAAAACTGCTGTCAAATCTTTTTTCACTGCATGATCTTTTTTTTTTAAAATTTGAATACTGATGACTTCAAAGGAATAGCACTACTCTCAGAAAGGCTTTAAAAACATTGAAATGAAGGAAATAATATATATATATATATATATATATATATATATATATATATATATATATATATATATATATATATATATATATATATATATATATATATATATATATATATATATATATATATATATATATATATATATATATATATATATATATATATATATATATTTAAAGGCCTACTGAAACCCACTACTACCAACCACGCAGTCTGATAGTTTATATATCAATGATGAAATCTTAACATTGCAACACATACCAATACGGCCGGGTTAACTTATAAAGTGCAATTTTAAAATTCCCGCCACACTTCCGGTTGAAAAACTCCTTTGGATATGATTTATGCGCGTGACGTCACAAAAGCAACGGAAGTGGTTGGACCCCATCGGACCCGATAGAAAAGCTTCTTGTTTTCTTCGACAAAATTCCACATTATTCTGGACATCTGTGTTGGTGAATCTTTTGCAATTTGTTTAATGAACAATGGAGACTGCAAAGAAGAACGTTGTAGGTGGGATCGATCGGTGTCTTAGCGGCTAAGTACAATACTGTAATATCTGTGATATTTGCATTAGTGTACTGTCTTTAAGGGTTTGGGGAACGCGCATGCGCGAGTGAGTTGGCGGAGAACTTGTGTGTGTGAGCGTGAGTTTTGGCTAACAGCAGCTCGTGTATGTGTGTGCGTTACTTTTTGAACTACAACCAGTTACCGCTTTTTAATAAAGCGATTGAGCAGCGCTTCCTCGTCTGTGTGACTCCTTCTCCACTGCGGGGCATTACAATACTTAGAGCAACACAACAAGGACTACTTACTACGCCTAGCCGATGCTTGCCGCCAAACCCACGGATGAAGTCCTTCGTCGTGCCGTTGATCGCTGGAATGCAGGTGAGCACGGCTGTTGATGGGTTTCTATCTTCATTTGAGAACAATGCTACGCGCTAGCTCAGTAGCTAAGTGTGTCACCGATGTATTGTCTTGGAGATAAGTCACTTTAAATGTCCATTTCGCGTGCTCGACACTCATTTTCAAGAGGATATAGTATCCGAGGTGGTTTAAAATACAAATCCGTGATTCACAATAGAAAAAGGAGAGAGTACATAGTTCTGTGAGGTCTGGTTGCTAAGTTAGCTTCAATGGCGTCGTTAGCAACAGCATTGTTAACCTTCGCCAGCCTGGAAAGCATTAACCGTGTATTTACATGTCCATGGTTTAATAGTATTGTTGATTTTCTATCTATCCTTCCAGTCAGGGGTTTATTTATTTTGTTTCTATCTTCATTTGAGAACAATGCTATCGCGCTAGCTCAGTAGCTAAGTGTGTCACCGATGTATTGTCTTGGAGATAAGTCACTTTAAATATCCATTTCGCGTGCTCGACTCTCATTTTCAAGAGGATATAGTATCCGAGGTGGTTTAAAATACAAATCCGTGATTCACAATAGAAAAAGGAGAGAGTACATAGTTCTGTGAGGTCTGGTTGCTAAGTTGCTAAGTTAGCTTCAATGGCGTCATTAGCACAGCATTGTTAACCTTCGCCAGCCTGGAAAGCATTAACCGTGTATTTACATGTCCACGGTTTAATAGTATTGTTGATTTTCTATCTATCCTTCCAGTCAGGGGTTTATTTTTTTTGTTTCTATATGCAGTTAAAGCATGATGCTATCACGTTAGCTCGTAGCTAAAGCATTTCGCCGATGTATTGTCGTGGAGATAAAAGGCACTGAATGTCCATTTCGCGTTCTCGACTCTCATTTTCAAGAGGATATAGTATCCGAGGTGGTTTAAAATACAAATCCGTGATCCACAATATAAAAAGGAGAGTGTGGAATCCAATGAGCCAGCTTGTACCTAAGTTACGGCCAGAGCGAAAAAAGATACGTCCATCACTGCCTCTCAAGTCGTTCACTGTAACGTTCCTCATCTACGAATCTTTCATCCTCGCTCAAATTAATGGGGTAATCATCACTTTCTCGGTCCGAATCTCTCTCGCTCCATTGTAAACAATGGGGAATTGTGAGGAATACTAGCTCCTGTGACGTCACGCTACTTCCGGTACAGGCAAGGCTTTTTTTTATCAGCGAGCAAAAGTTGCGAACTTTATCGTCGATTTTCTCTACTAAATCCTTTCAGCAAAAATATGGCAATATCGCGAAATGATCAAGTATGACACATAGAATGGATCTGCTATTCCTGTTTAAATAAAAAAAAATAATTTCAGTAGGCCTTTAAAGGCCTACTGAAAGCCACTACTAGCGACCACGCAGTCTTATAGTTTATATATCAATGATGAAATCTTAACATTGCAACACATGCCAATACGGCCGGGTTAACTTATAAAGTGACATTTTAAATTTCCCGCTAAACTTCTGGTTGAAAACGTCTATGTATGATGACGTATGCGCGTGACGTCACTAGTTAAACAGAAGTATTGGGACACATTGAATCCAATACAAACAGCTCTGTTTTCATCTCATAATTCCACAGTATTCTGGACATCTGTGTTGGTGAATTTTTCGCAATTTGTTTAATGAACAATGAAGACTACAAAGAAGAAAGCTGTTGGTGGGATCGGTGTATTAGCGGCTGGCTGCAGCAACACAACCAGGAGGACTTTGACTTGGATAGCAGACGCGCTATCCGACGCTAGCCGCCGACCGCATCGATGATCGGGTGAAGTCCTTCATCGCGCCGTCGATCGCTGGAATGCAGGTGAGCACGGGTGTTGATGAGCAGATGAGGGCTGGCTGGCGTAGGTGGCGCGCTAATGTTTTTAGCATAGCTCTGTCGAGGTCCTGTAGCTAAGTTAGCTTCAATGGCGTCGTTAGCAACAG
>NC_084740.1:44653430-44710930 GCF_033978785.1 Entelurus aequoreus
ATCTTCTATATACTTCTAGTGTAGTACTACATTAAAGATGGAAGTATCCTCATTAACCTGCTGGGGAGTAAGTACACCTTCTATATACTTCTAGTGTAGTACTACATTAAAGATGGAAGTATCCTCATTAACTTGCTGGGGAGTAAGTACATCTTATATATACTTCTAGTGTAGTACTACATTAAAGATGGAAGTATCCTCATTTACCTGCTGGGGAGTAAGTACACCTTGTATATACTTCTAGTGTAGTACTACATTAAAGATGGAAGTATCCTCATTAACCTGCTGGGGAGTAAGTACATCTTCTACATATTTCTAGTGTAGTACTACATTAAAGATGGAAGTATCCTCATTAACCTGCTGGGGAGTAAGTACATATTATATATACTTCTAGTGTAGTACTACATTAAAGATGGAAGTATCCTCATTAACCTGCTGGGGAGTAAGTACATATTCTATTGTAGTACTACATTAAAGATGGAAGTATCCTCATTAACCTGCTGGGGAGTAAGTACATCTTGTATATACTTCTAGTGTAGTACTACATTAAAGATGGAAGTATCCTCATTAACCTGCTGGGGAGTAAGTACACCTTGTATATACTTCTAGTGTAGTACTACATTAAAGATGGAAGTATCCTCATTTACCTGCTGGGGAGTAAGTACATCTTCTATATACTTCTAGCGTAGTACTACATTAAAGATGGAAGTATCCTCATTAACCTGCTGGGGAGTAAGTACATCTTCTATATACTTCTAGTGTAGTACTACATTAAAGATGGAAGTATCCTCATTAACCTACTGGGGAGTAAGTACATCTTGTATATACTTCTAGTGTAGTACTACATTAAAGATGGAAGTATCCTCATTAACCTGCTGGGGAGTAAGTACATCTTCTATATACTTCTAGTGTAGTACTACATTAAAGATGGAAGTATCCTAATTAACCTGCTGGGGAGTAAGTACATCTTGTATATACTTCTAGTGTAGTACTACATTAAAGATGGAAGTATCCTCATTAACCTGCTGGGGAGTAAGTACACCTTGTATATACTTCTAGTGTAGTACTACATTAAAGATGGAAGTATCCTCATTAACCTGCTGGGGAGTAAGTACACCTTGTATATACTTCTAGTGTAGTACTACATTAAAGATGGAAGTATCCTCATTAACCTGCTGGGGAGTAAGTACACCTTGTATATACTTCTAGTGTAGTACTACAATGAAGATGGAAGTATCCTCATTAACCTGCTGGGGAGTAAGTACATCTTGTATATACTTCTAGTGTAGTACTACATTAAAGATGGAAGTATCCTCATTAACCTGCTGGGGAGTGAGTACATCTTCTATATACTTCTAGTGTAGTACTACATTAAAGATGGAAGTATCCTCATTAACCTGCTGGGGAGTGAGTACATCTTCTATATACTTCTAGTGTAGTACTACATTAAAGATGGAAGTATCCTCATTAACCTGCTGGGGAGTGAGTACATCTTCTATATACTTCTAGTGTAGTACTACATTAAAGATGGAAGTATCCTCATTAACCTGCTGGGGAGTGAGTACATCTTCTACCTGTATATCAGGGGTCACCAACGCGGTGCCCGCGGGCACCAGGTCGCCCGTAAGGACCAGATGAGTCGCCCGCGGGCCTGTTCTAAAAAAAAAAAAAGAAAAATAAATAAAAAATAAATAAAAATAAATAAAATTTTTTATTATTTTTTATTTTTTATTTTTAAAAAATTAAATATACATAGAAAAAACACAAGATACACTTTCAATCAGTGCATCAACCCAAACAACCTCCCCCATGCACACTCCTCCACACCCACTCACACAAAAGGGGTTATTCCTTTCTGCTACCAATATTCTGGTTCCCACAACATAGACAACACATCTGCAAGGGACACAGTCCCTGAAGCACACATGATTGTATAGGCTGCTGGTCCACTAACATTTTCATTAACTATTATTTTTTATGTAATTATTTTTATATTGTTTTACTTTCTTTTTTATCCAAGAAAATGTTTTTTAATTATTTATCTTATTTTATTTTATTTTTTTAAAAAGGGCCTTATCTTCAACAGACCAGGTTGTCAGTGAAATTAGATTTCTTTAAAGGGTTTTTTAAACCAGGCCCAGTCCAGATAATGTCCAAGTCGGACTCAGCAACACATACCTTCATTCATGTACACAGAAAAAAATTAGGGAACACAACAGATTGCATATAATTTATAAACAAAATTACATTTTCAAAATAAGCATTTATGTACAGTCCAGATTATGTCCAGGTCACTCAAATTAGGGAACACAACAACAGATATCATATAATCTATAAACATAATTATACTTTCAAAATAAGCCTTTGAGGACTTCTCATCTTTTTTTAAATGTTTTTTGGCATCATTATCGTTTTCAACCATGTAACTTTCTAAAGTTAGAAAATACTGAATAAATGTTTTAAAGAAAGTAATACTAAGTGAATATCTGTTTTTGGCCTTAAAAATAAACATTTTACAGAGTACTATAATTAAATTGACTAAATCATGATTGTCAATGAACTCTCCTAAAATAACAGAAACCACATTAAGCTTCATAAACAAACCAATCCTTAAACACATTTTTTCAACTTCCACCCAAAACAAAGACACAATATGACAATACCAAAACAAATGCAGGGTGGATTCAGGCTCCTGACAACAAAATCGGCAATCATCTGACTCTGTCATATTCCATAATGTTAACATTTTCCCTGTGGGTAAGAAGTTATAAATAATTTTAATTTGAAAATAACGATTTTGCACATCGATAGTGGTTTTATAGATTAGTTTGAATATGGCATCCCATGGCAACGGGCAGTCAAAAAAGTCCTCCCATTTTCCATTTGTGTTGTATGAGGCAGCCTTCAAATATTTCTTTATTAAATAGAAAAAATATATTTTTCTATTTATTTTAGTTCCTTTTTGCCAACTACAATTTCTTATTAGAGGTTTACAAACTAATAATTTAGTAGTTCCATAATTAATTATTTGTTTCCATCTTTTCCCAATTACTCCAGTTAGTTGATAAAATGAAAAGCTTGAGCAAGCATCACCATACATAGTTCTAAATTCATCATACTTCATAATTTTACCATTCTCATTGATAATGTCATTGACAAAAATGATTCCTCTTTCAAACATATTTTTCCAAAAGAAAGGCTTTCCATCTATTACAATATTAGAGTTCATCCATATTAACTGCTGCAAAATATCGTCTCTTTTTTCTGGCACATAAAATTGAAAACACCACTATGAGTGGATTGTTTCCTTTATGTTTCCCAGCAGACTCTCTGGGAGGGGATCACTTGTAAAAAAGGATACAATTTCTTTTGATACAGTACATGTTTTTTGTCCAACAGGACATTTGTGTACCACTCAATGTTTAAATACATCTTTGGAACAATTGATGCTTTTAAAGACAGACACATAGCTTCAAGGTTGAGAAGTTTCAGGCCCCCATATTCATACTCATTGTACAAAACCTTTCTTTTAATCTTTTCTGGTTTGCCGTTCCAGACAAAATCGAAGACCCTCCGCGCATAAATCTTAAAAAAGTTTTGTGATGGAGCTGGTAATGACAAAAACAAATAAATAAATTAAGGAATAATTAACGAGTTGGCAATAGACATTTTACCATACACGGTTAGGGATTTCCCTTTCCATAATTGCATTATTTTGTCCAGCTTTCTTAGTCGATTATCATAATTTACTGAGCCTAGATCTTCCAGATTTTCTGGGACAACAACACCAAGTATGTTAACTGGTCCATCTGTCCACAAAACAGGCACTTTGCATTCCATTCGAAAGGACGTTCCCTTTAGATTTCCGATCCTTAACATTTTACATTTATCATAATTAAGCTTAAGGCCAGATTGCTGTGAAAATATGTCCAACAGATTAAGAAGGTTCCGCAAACAATGAGGAAAAATCTTATCTTTGTGAATCAGCCTTTTCTGACATGAACTTCATCAAGAACAAACACAGAACACGCCTCACTGATGCACATCTGCAAGACTCACTCAGAGTTGCAGTGTCAAGTTACACACCAGAGTACAACACACTAGTTAACAGCATGCAATGCCAGGCTTCCCACTAACTGACAAAGAAACAGATAACAGATTTGGTGTCCTATTCAAAGTGTGACATGATTTAAAAATTTGAGAGTTTACTTTTGTATTTTACATGAGTTATTATTTGTACAAACATGGTGCAAAGTAATTCATGATTTGTTAAAAAATGTTAGTGGCTAGCTAGTTAAAATGGGATATTGTGATTTCACAAGACTGTCTTAGAAGTGATCATTTGAAAATGTTCAATTTGAAAAATGTGCACTTAGAGAAAATATAAAAATAAAGTGTTGCATATTGATATTTATCTGTTTCTATATATATTTATTGTGAGAATGATTTTGTTTCCACAAAGATAAATATCATTAATTATTAATAATAACAGAGTTAAAGGTAAATTGAGCAAATTGGCTACTTCTGGCAATTTATTTAAGTGTGTATCTAACTGGTAGCCCTTCGCATTAATCAGTACCCAAGAGGTAGCCCTTGGTTTCAAAAAGGTTGGTGACCCCTGTTCTATATACTTCTTAGTACTACATGTGTGACTTTCACATCATATTTATATTTAAAGTACAAAAATCGTTTCCATATGAGTTGGGAAATTGTGTTAGATGTAAATATAAACGGAATACACTGATTTGCAAATCCTTTTCAAGCCATATTCAGTTGAATATGCTACAAAGACAACATATTTGATGTTCAAACTCATAAACTTTTTTTTTTGTGTGCAAATAATAATTAACTTAGAGTTTCATGGCTGCAACACGTGCCAAAGTAGTTGGGAAAGGGCATGTTCACCACTGTGTTACATGGCCTTTCCTTTTAACAACACTCAGTAAAGGTTTGGGAACTGAGGAGACACATTTTTGAAGCTTCTCAGGTGGAATTCTTTCCCATTCTTGCTTGATGTACAGCTTAAGTTGTTCAACAGTCCGGGGGTCTCCCTTGTGCTATTTTAGGCTTCATAATGCGCCACACATTTTCAATGGGAGACAGGTCTGGACTACAGGCAGGCCAGTCTAGTACCCGCACTCTTTTACTATGAAGCCACGTTGATGTAACACGTGGCTTGGCATTGTCTTGCTGAAATAAGCAGGGGCGTCCATGGTAACGTTGCTTGGATGGCAACATATGTTGCTCCAAAAGCTGTATGTACCTTTCAGCATTAATGGTGCCTTCACAGATGTGTAAGTTACCCATGTCTCGGGCACTAATACACCCCCATACCATGTGTGATGGTATGGGGGTGCCTATAACCCCTATAACAATCCGGATGGTTCTTTTCCTCTTTGGTCCGGAGGACACGACATCCACAATTTCCAAAAACAATTTGAAATGTGGACTCGTCAGACCACAGAACACTTTTCCACTTTGTATCAGTCCATCTTAGATGAGCTCAGGCCCAGCGAAGCCGACGGCCTTTCTGGGTGTTGTTGATAAACGGTTTTCGCCTTGCATAGGAGAGTTTTAAATTGCACTTACAGATGTAGCGACCAACTGTAGTTACTTACAGTGGGTTCCTGGAGTGTTCATGAGCCCATGTGGTGATATCCCTTACACACAGATGTGGCTTGTTGATGCAGTACAGCCTGAGGGATGGAAGGTCACGGGCTTAGCTGCTTACGTGCAGTGATTTCTCCAGATTCTCTGAACCCTTTGATGATATTACGGAGCGTAGATGGTGAAATCCCTAAATTCCTTGCAATAGCTGCTTGAGAAAGGTTGTTCTTAAACTGTTCAACAATTTGCTCAGGCATTTGTTGACAAAGTGGTGACCCTCGCCCCATCCTTGTTTGTGAATGACTGAGCATTTCATGGAATCTACTTTTATACCCAATCATGGCACCCACCTGTTCCCAATTAGCCTGTTCACCTGTGGGATGTTCCAAATAAGTGTTTGATGAGCATTCCTCAACTTTATCAGTTTTTATTGCCACCTTTCCCAACTTCTTTGTCACGTGTTGCTGGCATCAAATTCTAAAGTTAATGATTATTTGCAAAAAAAAAAATGTTTATCAGTTTGAACATCAAATATGTTGTCTTTGTAGCATATTCAACTGAATATTGGTTGAAAATGATTTGCAAATCATTGTATTCCGTTTATTTTTACATCTAACCCAATTCCCCAACTCATATGGAAACGGGGTTTGTACTTCATAGTCACACAAAGTGTAGTACTACAAGTGTAACTTTCACATCATGTTTATCTTTAAAGTACTTCAGTCACACAGTGAAGTACTACATGTGTAACTTTCACATCATGTTTATATTCAAAATACTTCACACAAAGTGTAGTACTACAGGTTTAACTTTCACATCTTTATATTTTAAATACTTAATAGTCACACAAATTGCAGTACTACATGTGTGACTTTCACATCATGTTTATATTTAAAGTACTTCATAGTCACACACAGTGTAGTACTACATGTGTAAGTAAGCTGACAGTAAAATGTCAAACAATTGTAGTTGTTCTACAGTTGGTTCTTTGCTGCTCATGAGGATGCACCTTCTTCTGGAACTTGTGTTGCAAAAATCAACCTGAGGTCTTGTGGACCACGCGCGGACCTAGAGGTCTTGTGGACCA
Organism: Entelurus aequoreus; assembly: GCF_033978785.1. Lineage (NCBI taxonomy): Eukaryota > Metazoa > Chordata > Actinopteri > Syngnathiformes > Syngnathidae > Entelurus > Entelurus aequoreus. The sequence goes on from NC_084740.1 coordinate 44,660,125, forward strand.
CGCGCGGACCTAGAGGTCTTGTGGACCACGCGCGGACCTAGAGGTCTTGTGGACCAGGCCGACCTAGAGGTCTCGCTCCACCGCCGTTTGAACTCCAAACATTTTTTGTCCACCTCTGAGTTGTACGACCTCAGTTCTACAAATTCCACTGTAAGGAGGCGTAGCTCAGGTGGTCTTCTAGAAACTGGAGGGTTCCTGGTACGAATCCAGTCTTTGGGCAAGACACTTGCGCCCACCGAGGTCCCAGTTTCAGCCACACTGTGGTTGGTTGTTTGTGGCAGGACTCATGGAAATATATTTTTAATCCCAGAGACTTTCCTGGACAAATAAATGTCGAAGAAAGCGAAGTGAGGAGTCAACAATCTCTTTCCCTCCATGAAGGGTTTTTTGCTTAGTCACTTCAAAGAATCATTGTCCACTGAGGACATACTCCAGATTCCTCAAACAGGCTGATAAAGTGCACTTCCTGTTGTCCCGTGTGGCCCTGCAGACTTCTACAGATTGGGCCCTAATGAGACAAAATATCTTTGTTGTGCAAACTTGTGACAACAACAAGGAAACAGACTGACCTGGACACAAGACAGTCCAGCAACCTGCTCCCTTTTCTTTGGATGTGTTCCCTGGTTGGTCCAGTTTCAGTCTGGGTGTTCATGGAGAGGTGAGAAGTAAATCATTGATGGTCTTTAACTCTGGGCGCCACAGAGCGTCTCAGTTGGAACATGTCTACAAGACCTTCAGTGGGTCTTTCTGTAAGTTGGAACATGAACATGAACTAAAAGCTCCAGGACCTAGAGGTTCCAGGAGTAAATGTTCCAGAACCTAAAGGTCCCAAGAACTAAAAGCTCCAGAACCTAAAGGTCCCAGGAACTAAAAGCTCCAAAAACTAAAGGTTCCTGGACCTAAAGGTTTTGGGACCCAAATGTTCCGGGAGCTAGAGGTTCCGGGAACTAAAGTTTCCTCTAGAAGTGTGTGGTTTGTGTGTCCAGCACATTACACAGTTCAGGTAGTTGATCCAATTGGGGCTGATGACTAGTAGTGTGGATTAGTGGTACAGTACACTGACACCATGTACATCAATCAATCCAAGTTTATTTATATAGCCCTAAATCACGAGTGTCTCAAAGGGCTGCACAAGCCACAACGACATTCTCGGCTCACATCCCACATCAGGGCAAGAAAAATCTCAACCCAATGGGCTACAATGAGAAACCTTGGAGGGGAACCCCGCCCCTCTATTGTATCCTCCTACGGTGTGTAGTGAAGCATGTGTAGCTATTCCTCGTCCTGCAGTGATAATGCTACTTGTAAGAAACTTACTTTATTTGTCGCCATGGAGGTCAGGATTAGTCATTTAGAAGTATCTAAAACACTTTGGAGGGGTGTTAGCTGCAAGCTAGCTATGTCTTAAACTAGCCCTTGCAGGGCTTCTGTGTTTATGGTTAGTTCTGAAGCCAAAATGTGTACATTGTCCTTCTTCTGTCTCCACACTGTTTCTGCTTGTAAGTGCTCTGTGTGTGTGTGTGTGTTGACTCACATGTGCCTTGCCTCATGTTACCAACGATGGTTTGTGTGTCATGTCCATACAAAAAAGTACAGGTATTTGTCATAGGCAGTATATTACATACTTTATTTCATTAGTAGCGTAAAGTCTTGTATGTTGTGAAAGTTCTTGTAAAAGTTTCCTCATCCTTGTTGACTTTGAAGACCAAAAATTCCCACTCGACTTTTGCAATCCTCTCCTTTCCTACTGGTTTTTGTTGCCTTGCGATGCTCGGTCGGTGCATCATGCCTGCGTAAGCTAGCAGGCCCGCCTCCACCCACAGAGACAAAGATTGTACAAGACTGACAAGAGGAGTCACTCTGTTCTGCTAAGGAACAAAAAGGTTCTGGTGTGAAGATGCTTGTTCCCACTGGAGTGTAAGAAGGTTTTAGAAGGTGGTGGGAAGAGTTTAGCGTTGGGACCCCTGCTGTGTGGCCAAGCCAGCATGAGGTGGAAGAGGTCTTACGTGGAAGACAGCTCCCATGATTCATTCCTGCCGATCAAGTCCAAGCGGCACCGTGCACCCCGCTGGTGCACCGAGGGGCGTCTCCCCATTAAGCGGGGGCGTGCAGGATGGCGCTCGCCTCTGAAAAGCACCTCGGCTCAAATCAGCAGCGTCTCGCTGACGTGTCGGAGGTTGTTTTGTTTTCCTGTGCAGGGCTGGAACAGAGCGGCTGTGCTACAAAGGAAGTGACTTTTTTTGTGTCTGCGTGTAGGAAGACACTGACTATTAAATGAGGAGAACATCAATTCATGTCTACTTTTCTAAATGTGCTTTGTCAGGCGCTGTTTGAAACAATTTAATCATTGATTAGCATTGATTGGTTATTGGTTTTCCAGCAATTACAGCATAATGACGTGCACTACCTCACTCAACCAGTAGAGGCGCTGTTGATGCAACTACCACATTTTTCAGACTAAAATCCTTTCATTTCCTCAAGTAATCAACAGTGCGCCTTATGATCCGGTGCGCCTAATGTACATATTAATTCTGGTTGTGCTTACAGACTCCCTAGCAATTTTATTTGGTACATAGGGTAATGATAAGTGTGACCAGTAGATGGCAGTCACACATAAGCCATAGGTGCACACAAGGCGCTCAAAATGTTTTAGTAGGACTTTGGTGCACCGCTTGATGGATTGTGGGAGCATTACAGCTACCATAGTCAGACGTATTGTGCTTCAACACACGGTATTATTATGGACCCCAAAACGGCACCTATTAGCAGACATATTTCCTTTCTTTACCTAGTGGTACCTGCTAATGTGTATTTGGGATCTGTGTAAGTCCCGAACATGTGCGCGTGTCCGCCTTTGTAATCAATAAGCTCCTCCTTTTTCTCTATCATCTTGTTGTGAGACATTCATCCTTCACCGTTGCCATTTCTAATACAAAGTAGTGTACACTTCTAACCTACGCGTTGATTCTAGTTGTGCCTACCGACCTGGAGGCAATTTTATTGGGTACATGGTGTAATGAGAAGTGTGACCAGTCACACATAAGAGATCGGTGTGGACTGCAGGTTGACGCCTGTCCAATAAATGATGCTGGCCTCTCGCTTTCCAGCCTTGCTGTTGCGCATCAGCTGCAAGCTCAGTGTACCTCAGCTTCTTGCGCTCGTAGGCCTCCTCCATTGCACTCTCCCAGTGCACCGTGAGCTCTATGATGTACACGAGCCTGAGCGAGGCTGACCACAAAAACAAGATCTGGCCGCAGGTTGGTGGACGCGATCTCAACTGGGAAGCAGAGCCTCTGGCCCAGGTCTGCCAGCAGTTTCCAGTCCCATGCTCCGCCTAGCTGTCCAGTGTCTGGTCTTGTGGTGGTGCGGCTGGCTTGACCATCGCCCTCCCGGACAAATGTTGTTGCTTGCCAACGGAATGACGGGGGAGGAAGGGCATTGACACTTGTCCGTCGACTTTCCAGCACTGCTGCAAGACACTAAAACCTGGTTGTGCCACCAGGATGTGCTTCAGTGTTGCTGGACTCGGACATAGAGGGCATGTGGGGTCTTCACCATACCACTGGCTAAGGTTTTTTTGGAGAAGGCAGGACATCGGAGGCAGCCCTGATGGTAAAGCTCGCCCTGAATGCCTCCATCTCCCACAGCTCTTTCCAGGAGATCTTGACAAGAACATGTTGACTGACAGTCTAAAAGGAACATGTCTTTTTTTATGTGTAAAATATCAAATTGGCAAATTGAATTGCAAATATCCAAATTTGGAGAGAACATGAGTTTTTGTTGCTCCCAATGGTGCACAGTACTTGATGGGATCAAGTGTCATAAAATTAGAAGCTGCTATTTTAAGAGCTGTAAATGTTCTAATAAGTATTTTATATCTTCTCTGCAAGGCTGCTTTCGTGCTCCTCTTCACATGCTTAATGACACCTCCTCACCCTCACCAGCTGCTTCTCATCAAAGTCCCTCTCCTGTCACACCAGATGAAGACAAGCTGACTTCTCCACTTCATTTCTTATTTTCCTGCAGAGTGCAAACTATTGTGTTTGCTGTCACATTCCACTCTCGCTACACTTTAGCTCATCCAACCCATGCAAAATGCACATCCATGGAAACTAGTCATGCTGGCTGCTGGTACGGTGGTTAGCATGCCAGCCTCACAGTCTGGAGACCTGAGTTGGAATCTCTGTTGGAATATGTAGAGTTTGCATGTTCTCCCATGTTTGCTTGGCTTTTACCTGGATACTCCAACTTCGTTTTGTTGTCCACAGGTGTCATTGTCGAGGCTTGATTGTCACCCTCTCTCAGCTGGGATCCTAATAATAGTCATTTGACCCATCCATATCACTGTTTTTCTTCTGACTACAGCCATAAAACAAAAGAAAAACAAGCAGGAAAAAAAAAAAAAATTACAAATACTACACAAAATACAAATATTACAAATAATAATTGATTAGATTTGTTTCTACACACTCAAAGAGTGACAACTGTGAACTCAGGGTGTCAAAAAAAAAAGATTTTCGCATGAATCGCGATTCTTAATTGTAACAATTCTTAATCAATTCAAAGAAACACCTTAGAAAAATATATATCTGTATATTCTGTCCTCTCCAGCCAGGCAAATCATATTTTTGATGCAGATAAGTAAGTAATACAATGATTTATCAAAACCGTTTGTCTATTTTGTGGAGTAATGTAGTTGATCATAAAACTGGCCCCCAATGTCATTAAAAAAGTACTGATTATGAATTGTTTTAAATGGATTGTGAATCTAATCGTTACCCCAGAGAATGGAATCTAATCAAATCAAAGATTCATAGCCCTACTGAGAACCCATCATTCATTCACGCCACATTCATGGTGGATCACATCAGGACTGTCTGGATCACCTCAGGACTGTCTGGATCACCTCCGGACTGTCTGAACAATCATGGAAGACCTGGTCTGACTCAAAGTGCCATCATTGTGCGTACAAACCGCAGAAACAACTTCCCAAGAGCAAGGCTTGTTCTTAGATGACTTGCTGAATCAGAACCTAGTCGGGGAACATGTTTCCAGCACCGGTACCTGACATACAGCCCTCTGAGGGACCTCAGATTGAAAGCCTCCGTGAGGACTCTGCCTTATCCTTGAAAATGTTGCAGTGTGAGTGTCGCTAAGAGCTACGTTTCCAGAAGATGCATTACCTCCACTTCCACGCCCTCCACTTTGTGCAGCTGCAGACTGGAGATCAATAGCTCAACTGAGGGCCTAAATGTGCTCCCAGGCTCTTTATTAATGGATCATCTTTTTGGCATGGACACAGACCTCAGAAACAAACACACACTTGATCTGCTGATGATTGTCATTGTCTCCACCTCTAACTGACACCATTGTTTCCATCTTGTTTGCTACTATTGTCTTCTTGATGTTTATTTATTCAATGTACTGTAGCTAAGTGTACTTATTGAAGTATGTATTCAGTGTACTGTAGCTAAGTGTAATTATTGTAGTATGTATTCAGTGTACTGTAGCTAAGTGTACTTGATGTATTCCCTGCCACATCTGTGGTGCCCTCCATGGTTTCTCATTGTTCCATTGGGTTGAGTTTTTTCTTCCCCTGGTGTGTGATCTGAAGTCCAGGATGTCATTGTGGCTTGTGCAGCCCTTTGAGACACTTGTGATCAAAGGCTGTATAAATAAACTATAATTGATTGATTGATTGACTTATTGGAGTATGTACTCAGTGATGTCAGTGATGATGAACATGGTGTTCCGTCACAATGCTCCTGCTCTTCAACTCATCTTAAACCTTCACACCATGTTGAGGTGTTCGCCGTCATCTGAAGTCTTGAAATAAAAGCTGATGTCTCACACTGAGACTGCTCCTCTCTGAAGGTCTCACACTGAGACCGCTCCTCTCTGAAGGTCTCACACTGAGACCGCTCCTCTCTGAAGGTCTCACACTGAGACTGCTCCTCTCTGAAGGTCTCACACTGAGACTGCTCCTCTCTGAAGGTCTCACACTGAACTCCTTCATAATCCATCACTGTGATTTTGACTCACTTTGCACAGGTGCATATTTAATGAGAGCTTCTTCTCACCAGGTCTTTATGAGCACTGATTAATGGAAAGTTCCACTTGCCTGAGGGATTCTTACCTGTCTACAAAGTTAGACCTGACGTTCCTCACGCTCATACTCTCCTTCTCATGTCCAGGTCTTTCTGCTGCCATCCAGAAGTTCTCCCAGTCCCTGCAGGAGTTCCAGTTTGAGTGCCTGGGTGACGCAGAGACGGATGACGAGGTGAAAATTGGTGAGTCTTGGCTGACTTTTGGACACCAATTGGTCTCGATACAGGTCTTGGTTTGACTAAATAGTCCATGAGGGTCTGAGGTTAGATGAAGGTTGTTGCCAAGCAGGAACAACTTCAAACTACGAACAAGAGCCATCTTGTCTCCTTACCTATGGTCCAGCTTCGAAGCTGGCGACTGCAGCTCAGTAAGGGAAAGACTATATCAGCAGCATTCCACCTCTGCAACAGGGAAGCAAGAAGGGAGCTGGAGATCTTAGTGGACAACAAACCCCTGGAGTTCCAGTAGGCCCCAAAGTACCTGGGCGTACGCTTGGACAGGACACTGTCCTACAAACAACATTTGGATGAAGTGAGGGCTAAAGTAACAGCAAGGGACTCACTCATCCGGCGCCTAGCTGGTACAACCTGGGGGGCCTCGGCCAAGGTACTACGTATCTCTACACAAGCCCTCGTATTCTCTGCAGCTGAGTACTGTGCCCCAACCTGGTGTAGAAGCCCACATGCCAAGAAGGTCGATACGGCCATCAACAATGCCCTCCGGATCATAAGTGGCTGCCTGAAACCCACCCCCGTGTTCTACCTGCCAGTCCTAGCAGGGATAGCGCCAGCCGGCCTACGGCGAGAGGCCGCTACCCTCGCCCTGGCAAGGAAAGCCCAGGAACACAGCTGGCACCTCCTCCATGAAACCACCACCATGGCAACACCTCCAAGCAGACTCAAGTCCCGCCACCCATACAATCAGCCCGCACAAGAGATGCTTATTTCCATCCCGGAGGATCTGACAACCAAAGCCTGGCTGGCAGCGGAATGGAAGCAGGAGTGGGAGTCAGCAGGACAGACACGCCTACACCATTACATCCAGGATCCTGGAGGTGGCGTGGAGGGAGAAGATCTACCTCGCCGGCAATGGACCCTCCTGAACCGCCTTCGCACAGGGGTTGGTTGCTTCAAAGCGTCCATGAAGAAGTGGGGCCTAACAGACAGTGCAGCGTGTGAGTGCGGGGAGCCTGAGCAGACTGCCGACCACATCATCACCACCTGTCCCCGGCATAGACCACCTTCAGAGGAGGGCCTCTTCCAAGTGGGACCTGAGACGAGGGAGTGGCTACACGACACGAAGATGGACATATGAAGACGATACACGAAAGAAGAACAAGACCTATGGTCCCAGATTGGGGGGACTCGGGGCCTCCTCAGACTAAAAACTGAACCAGGACACTGGCACATGTACAAACCCCAAAACCAGTGAAGTTGTCACATTGTGTAAATGGTAAATAAAAAGAGAATACAATGATTTGCAAATCCTTTTCAACTTATATTCAATTGAATAGACTGCAAAGACAAGATATTTCATGTTCACACTGAGAAACTTAAATTTTTGCAAATATTAGCTCATTTGGAATTTGATGCCTGCAACATGTTTCAAAAAAGCTGGCACAAGTGGCAAAAAAGAGTGAGAAAGTTGAGGAATGCTCATCAAAGACTTATTAAAGTTAAAGTTAAAATTAAAGTACCAATGATTGTCACACACACACTAGGTGTGGTGAAATTTGTCCTCTGCATTTGACCCATCCCCTTAATCACCCCCTGGGAGGTGAGGGGAGCAGTGGGCAGCAGCGTAGCCGCGCCCGGGAATCATTTTTGGTGATTTAACCCCCAATTCCAACCCTTGATGCTGAGTGCCAAGCAGGGAGGTAATGGGTCCCATTTTTTATAGTCTTTGGTATGACCCGGCCGGGGTTTGAACTCACAACCTACCCATCTCAGGGCGGACACTCTAACCACTAGGCCACTGAGTTATTATTTGGAACATCCTACAGGTGAACAGGCTAATTGGGAACAGGTGGGTGCCATGATTGGGTATAAAAACAGCTTCCATGAAATGCTCAGTCATTCAGGAACAAGGATGGGGCGAGGGTCACCACTTTGTCAACAAATGCCTGAGCAAATTTTTTAAGAACAGCATTTCTCAACCAGCTATTGCAAGGAATTAAGGGGTTTCACCATCTACGCTCCGTAATATCATCAAAAGGTTCAGAGAATCTGGAGAAATCACTGCACGTAAGCGATGATATTACGCATCTTGGATCCCTCAGGCTGTACTGCATCAAAAAGCGACATCGGTGTGTAAAGGATATCACCATATGGGCTCAGGAACGCTTCAGAAAACCACTGTGAGCAATTACAGTTGGTCGCTACATCAGTAAGTGCAAGTTAAAACTGTACTATACTAAGCTATTTATCAACAACACCCAGAAATGCTTCGCTGGACCCAAGCTAATCTAAGATGGACTGATGCAAAGTGGACAAGTGTTCTGTGGTCTGACAAGTCCACATTTCAAATTGTTTTTGGAAACTGTAGACGTCGTGTCCTCCGGACCAAAGAGGAAAAGAACCATCCTGACTGTTCTAGGCGCAAAGTGTAAAAGGCAGCATGTGTGATGGTATGGGGGTGTATTAGTGCCCAAGACATGGGTAACTTACACATCTGTGAAGGCACCATTAATGCTGAAAGGTACATACAGCTTTTGGAGCAACATATGTTGCCATCCAAGCAACGTTCTCATAGACGCCCCTGCTTATTTCAGCAAGACAATGCCAAGCCACGTGTTACAACAGCATGGCTTCATAGTAAAAGATTGCAGGTACTAGACTGGCTTGCCTGTAGTCCAGACCTGTCTCCCATTGAAAATGTGTGGTGCAATATGAAGCCTAAAATAGCAGAAGGGAGACTGTTGAACAACTTAAGCTGTACATCAAGCAAAGATGGGAAATAATTCCACTTCAAAAATGTCTCCTCAGTTCCCAAACCTTTACTGAGTGTTGTTAAAAGGAAAGGCCATGTAACACAGTGGTAAAAATGCCCCCGTGACAACTTTTTTGCAATGTGTTCAGGGTTTCCCACACATTCATTTATTTGTGGCGGCCCGCCACGAAAGAATTACGTCCGCCACAAATAAAAAGCTTCTCAGGCAAATCATATGGTTGATGTAGATGCCCATATCGGCTGTTCAGATTTACTTTACAAAAGAGAAGTGTAGGATACTTCTCTTGTTGCCTTATTTGTATTTGACTTTATTAAATGTATTTATATTAGAAACACAACATGTGTATATAACAAAGGGTGCAAAGTCTGCAGGCAGTAGGAAACACATGGTTAAGTGTAGGGAGTAAAACTGATGGCAGTCTAAAGTTCAAGATTTTTGGAGCTCTTTGTTCAGTGGATCAGATGTTTGGTGAAGCTCTGTGTCTATCTACCACCACTACTGTTTTCTGTTTATTTGTTACTGACTGTGGCAGGACACCTCTGCCTCTGTTTCACTTTATGTTGCTGGTAAATAATATGGTTGTAGTATTAGGCTTAAGTTAAATTATTTAGTATGCACTAATTAAAGGGGCAGAGCTTTGAGACATTTTAGCTTTTATATTTTATAAGATATATATTTTTTGTAAGAACCACAATTAATAAATATATTTCAGTGAATAACTTATTGTTCAAATCTGTATATAAATATGTACATAAAGTGTTGTAATTATATTGTAAAATGGATGGATGGACGTTTAAAACAAAACTATTATTATTAATTAGTAAGTATACATTTTTTGAGCCTTTTTAGAGAAAATAAAATCATTGTAGTAAATTATGCAAATTACTCGATGTCATGGTGACCACGCCCATAACCACGCCCATAGCCACGCCCCCACCGCCACAGGTATCTTGTCAGTTTATGGGAAACACTGGTGTTGCTGCCATTAAATTCTAAGTTCATGATTATTTACAAAAAATAACAGGGTTCTCAGTGTGAACATGAAATATCTTGTCTTTGCAGTCTATTCAAATGAATATAAGTTGAAAAGGATTTGCAAATCATTGTATTGTTTTTATTTACCATTTACACAACGTGACAACTTCACTGCTTTTGGCTTTTGTATAATTGAGGAGTGATTGATTGGTTGAGGAGACTTCTGCTAGGAGAGATGAATGATCCTTCAGCTGCCAATCTTCACTCTTGTTGTGGTCTGCTTATTATGAGACCTTGTCCATGTGTGAGTGAGCACAGCCACCTCATCTTCATGACTATGCAGTGTCCACCACATGACAGGCAGCTTTGCAAGAGACCAATTATTTCTGTGTGTGTGCACCAAGATCCACACACAAGAACCTCAGTCTGCTCTCCTCTCGTGCAATTAACTCTGATACTTCGGATGCTCGTTAAGAACATGCCATTAATTAAGAGTGAATGACACCTCCTCACCTCCCAAAGAGAACCTAAGATGGCGGTCAGACTTCCTCCAAGGCCAAACAGCAAGGCCAGATAGAGTCCTTGATCATGAGTCTTTGTCACCCAGGGACACATCAGCTGCCTGTTAGAACTGCAAATATATTACAAGTATCCTTAACAAATAACTGATTATTTCTCCTGTAAAACTTTATTTCAGTCTGTATTTTCTCTGCATAGAAAGTGAGCATCAATACAAACAACATGCACACAACAATAACATCAATGACATTGTCTGACATCACAACAATAGTTATTACATCACGTATTTACTACATGATGATGTTAAAACAATAACACATGACAACAATAGTTACTACATCAGGTATTTACTACATGATGATGTTAAAACAATAACACATGACAACAATAGTTACTACATCAGGTATTTACTACATGATGATGTTAAAACAATAACAAACATGACAACAATAGTTATTACATCAGGTATTTACTACATGATGATGTTAAAACAATAACAAACATGACAACAATAGTTATTACATCAGGTATTTACTACATGATGATGTTAAAACAATAACACACATAAAAAAAGTTATTAAATCAGGTATTTACTACATGACACTTTATTGTTGTCATGTTTGTTATTGTTTTAACATCAGTTATTAAATCAGGTGTGTGTATTTACTACATGATGATGTTAAAACAATAACACACATGACAGCAATAGTTATTAAATCAGGTGTGTGTATTTACTACATGATGATGTTAAAACAATAACACACATGACAACAATAGTTATTAAATCAGGTATTTACTACATGATGTTAAAACAATAACAGACATCAAAACAATAGTTATTAAATCAGGTGTGGGTATTTACTACATGATGATGTCAAAACAATAACACAAAATGTAGAAGAAGCCATGTCAGTCATAACACGAGAAGACTGGCTTTACTGTAGGAGGAAGTTGGAAAGAAGTAGTTACGGCATGGAACATAAGCAGAAACGGCACTTTCAAAATAAAAGGTTTCACAATGAGTCTCCACAAAAACACATATTTTAGGCCAATCACACATTTTATGTCCACATTTAGCCTGCAGACTTTGACTCTTGTGATTTACATTTCTTTTTATCACATTATTTGAATAACTTGGTGTGATTACCACAATGCGTGTTGTTTAACATAGTAAAGATGCCAGCATTAGCTACAGTTGCTACATCCCATCTGTTCTAAGGCAGGTACCATAAAAAACATTACAGTTAGCATCATACGTGCATAACAAGAGAACCTACAAAATAAAAGCATGTCAACATAAGCTGATCAACTAGCATGCACATTCCACAGTACCGGACTACTTTGTCTTTAACAATGTTTTGAAGTTTTTTTAGACTTAGACAAACTTTAATGATCCACAAGGGAAATTGTTCAACACAGTAGCTCAGTTACAATGATGGAAAGTGTAAGAATGGAAAGGACAATGCAGGTATAAATAGACTAATATAGCGATAAAAAAATCTAACATATATACGAATATACATAATATGTGTACAGAATAATATATATACAGATATATTATATTATGTCTAAAACATATATACAATTATATGCCAATGACCATGTACAATATTACAGTATATACAGTATATGTGACAGCAGCAGCATAAAATGGAGAGTAGATCCAGCAGAAAATAGACATTAAAAACAAAGAGAAGTAGCTAACATGTAAAGATTTATTTCATCTTATGCAGGGTTTCCCCTCCGTGTAATTGATTGTGGGGGCTCGCCACAGCAAAATAAAAGCCGTCGCATCTTAGAAATGAGGGTTTCCTACGTGAAAACAAAGTAATATAATGTTTTGTAGCCTCAAGAACAAGTCGCACAAAGACTGACGCTCTTTTATTGCCAATCTTATAACAACATGCTCAATTCCATCACGTGTCTCCTTGCTTTAGTCCCAGACACACTTCCTCATTCTCCATCAATCCCCTTTCAGGCACGGTGTGTTTACGATCAAATCCCATCTTTACAAAGGCAAACATGATGTGAATGATGCAATAGTTAGTTTATTTAGTTCATGTATATTCCTGACACTATCATAGTGTTTCCTGTTAAATTAAAACAACCATCTAGTCGTCAGTGTGGCCCCTGAGGCCGACATGCGTGGCCCCTGGTGTGAATGCAGCCACCTCTTTGATGCTGACAACACATGCATCACCAGAAGGTGAGGTGACCTTCCATCCATCATCTTCTTGACTTCCTGTGCTGACATTCACATTCTCTACCAATCGATGCCACCAAAGGATTGATGCCACAGAAGAATATATTTCTGAAATATAAAACAGTTACATGCCCTTTTCCCTGAAGGTCAGGCCTGTACCCTCTCAATCCTCAATCAAGTCTCCAACCTACCATCTTCTCCCCCTCAAAAAGTCCATTGTTGACAGATACATGACTAAATGTACACTAGACATAAATAATCATGAACTAAACGTGTTGATGATGGACCCACTAGGTCTGTATGGTAGAGTCATTTCTTAGTCAAAATGCACCTGAAAATCTCTCAGACCATGAGAAACTAAATCCTCTGGTCTGATGAGACTAAGATCAAAGTCTTTGACGTGAATGTTTGGAGTTAACCAGGCACCGCTCATCACTAGGACAATACCATCCCTACAGTGGCGGCATCATGGTGTGGGGGTGCTTTTCAGCGGCAGGAACTGGGGGACTAGTCAGGATAGAAGAAAAGATGAATGCAACAATGTACAGAGACATTCTGGATGAAAACCAACACTTCCCATCCAACCTGATGGAGCTTGAGAGGTGCTGCAAAGAGGAATGAGAGAACGTGCCCAAAGATAGGTGTGCCAAGATTGTGGCATCGTGTTCAAAAAGACTTAATAACTCTGCCAAAGGTGCATCATCTAAGTATTGAGCAATGGGTCTGACTACTTATGTACAGTCGTGGTCAAAAGTTTACATACACTTGTAAAGAACATAATGTCATGGCTGTCTTGAGTTTCCAATTATTTCTACAACTCTTATTTTTTTGATTAAAGGCCTCACCTTTTCTCCTCCAAACAGCTCAATGGTAGGTCAATTTGTTTCATCTGGCATCACATGGACAAAGATAAGACCTTCTGCAGGAAAGTTCTGTGGTCAGATAAAACAAAAATTTAGCTGTTTGGCCACAATACCCAGCAATATGTTTGGAGGAGAAAAGGTGAGGCCTTTAATCCCAGGAACACCATGCTTACCGTCAAGCATGGTGGTGGTAGTATTATGCTCTGGGCCTGTTTTGCTGCCAATGGAACTGGTACTTTAAATGGGACAATGAAAAAGGAGGATTACCTCCAAATTCTTCAGGACAAGCTAAAATCATCAGCCCGGAGGTTGGGTCTTGGGCGCAGTTGGGTGTTCCAACAGGACAATGAGCCCAAACACACCTCAAAAGTGGTAAAGGAATGGCTAAATCAGGCTAGAATGAAGGTTTTAGAATGGCCTTCCCAAAATCCTGACTTAAAGGTGTGGACAATGCTGAAGAAACAAGTCCATGTCAGAAAAGCAACACATTTAGCTGAACTGCACCAATTTTGTCAAGAGGAGTGGTCAAAAATTCCAGCAGAAGCTTGTGGATGGCTACCAAAAGCGCCTTATTGCAGGTAAACTTGCCAAGGGACATGTAAGCAAATATTAACATTGCTGTATGTATACTTTTGACCCTTACATTTTCAGTAGACCCATAATAAATTCATAAAAGAAGCAAACTTCATGAATGTTTTTTGTGACCAACAAGTATGTGCTCCAATCACTACATCACAAAAAAATAAGAGTTGTAGAAATGATTGGAAACTCAAGACAGCCATGACATGATGTTCTTTACAAGTGTACGTACACTTTTGACCACCACTGTGTGTATATTCCACTCTACCCCGGTATTGAGTACTGTATAACCGATAAACCACAGAAACCTTGACTGCATGTACAGTATATATGTAAACTTTTGATCGCGACTGTACGTGTGATTTATTTTATTTTATTTTTAATACATTTGCAACATGTTAACACATTTTGGCATAAGTCTGAAATAACTTCCATGAACATTTGAAATCCATGTGACCATGCCCCCATCTGATGGTTAATCATCTGACACCTTCTCTACTTCCTGTTTCAGCTCAGTCCTTCAAAGAGTTCTCCAAGCTGCTCAACACGCTGGAAGAGGAGCGACAACGCCTGGTGAGCATTTAGCACAATACTCTTTTAGGGTCGTGTGCAAAAGTCTTTTTGTAGGCCGTGATGCAGTCAGTGGTACAACACATAATACAACAATGTGGACTTCCAACAAACCTTGGAGTCAGGTCAAACAGTCAGTGGTAGAACACATAATACAACAATGTGGACTTCCAACAAACCTTGGAGTCAGGTCAAACAGTCAGTGGTAGAACACATAATACAACATTGTGGATGTCTAACAAACCTTGGATTCAGGTCTAACAGTTGCCGGTAGAACACATAATACAACATTGTGGATGTCTAACAAACCTTGGAGTCAGGTTAAACAGTCAGTGGTAGAACACATAATACAACAATGACGACTTCCAACAAACCTTGGAGTCAGGTCAAACAGTCAGTGGTAGAACACATAATACAACAATGTGGACTTCCAACAAACCTTGGAGTCAGGTCAAACAGTCAGTGGTAGAACACATAATACAACATTGTGGATGTCTAACAAACCTTGGATTCAGGTCTAACAGTTGCCGGTAGAACACATAATACAACATTGTGGATGTCTAACAAACCTTGGAGTCAGGTTAAACAGTCAGTGGTAGAACACTTAATACAACAATGACGACTTCCAACAAACCTTGGAGTCAGGTCAAACAGTTGCTGGTAGAACACATAACACAACATTGTGGATGTCTAACAAACATTGGAGTCAGGTTAAACAGTCAGTGGTAGAACACATAATACAACAATGACGACTTCCAACAAACCTTGGAGTCAGGTCAAACAGTCAGTGGTAGAACACATAATACAACAATGTGGACTTCCAACAAACCTTGGAGTCAGGTCAAACAGTTGCTGGTAGAACACATAATACAACATTGTGGATGTCTAACAAACCTTGGAGTCAGGTTAAACAGTCAGTGGTAGAACACTTAATACAACAATAACGACTTCCAACAAACCTTGGAGTCAGGTCAAACAGTCAGTGGTAGAACACATAATACAACAATGTGGACTTCCAACAAACCTTGGAGTCAGGTCAAACAGTTGCTGGTAGAACACATAATACAACATTGTGGATGTCTAACAAACCTTGGAGTCAGGTCAAACAGTCAGTGGTAGAACACATAATACAACAATGACGACTTCCAACAAACCTTGGAGTCAGGTCAAACAGTCAGTGGTACAACACATAATACAAAAACATGGATTTCCATTCAATTCTTGGAGTCAGGTCAAACAGTTGCTGGTAGAACACATAATACAACAACATGGACTTCCAACAAACCTTGGAGTCAGGTCAAACAGTTGCTGGTAGAACACATAATACAACAACATGGACTTCCAACAAACCTTGGAGTCAGGTCAAACAGTTGCTGGTAGAACACATAATACAACAATATGGACTTCCAACAAACCTTGGAGTCAGGTCAAACAGTCAGTGGTAGAACACATAATACAACAATATGGACTTCCAACAAACCTTGGAGTCAGGTCAAACAGTCAGTGGTAGAACACATAATACATTAATGTGAACTTCC
Source organism: Entelurus aequoreus (assembly GCF_033978785.1). NCBI lineage: Eukaryota > Metazoa > Chordata > Actinopteri > Syngnathiformes > Syngnathidae > Entelurus > Entelurus aequoreus. The sequence continues at coordinate 44,676,430 of NC_084740.1, forward strand.
AACAAACCTTGGAGTCAGGTCAAACAGTCAGTGGTAGAACACAACAATGTGGACTTCCAACAAACTTTGGAGAAATTCAAGCAGCTACCAAAGAAACCACTTTTGTTAGCCAGTTGTGGCCTTACTCCTAAAAGGGTTGTTACGGTTTTTATTCTTCCTTGTGGTCTGGAATGAATAGAGGTACTCTGCTCATATTTTGCCAATTTATTTTTTTTACAAACCATCAAGACCATTTCTTAGTGTCTTTCCAAAACGAGTCAATTGTTATTGATATACAAATGAACTCATAGAGAAGGAATCGTGATCCGGGGGATGAAAACAAAACATATTTACATTCAAATTCAAAGCAGTAGAAAAACAAGCTTTGTTTTTATATATATATATATATATATATATATATATATATATATATATATATATATATATATATATATATATATATATATATATATATATATATATTTCTCCTAAATGTCTTGACTTATGGGGATCCCAAATCCACAACCACGAGTGCCAACAGGCAAGAAATGTGTTTTTGCATTCTCAATAGTACTTTGGTGAACAAAGACTTTGGAAAAATACTAGAGAGTGGGTGCCATGGCAGCACAATGATCACATCAATCTAGGTGCACTCTTAGAACTACTTTGTCAGCAGCTTGTTTTTCTACTGCTTTGAATTTGAATGTAAATATGTTTTGTTTTCATCCCCCGGATCACGATTCCTTTCTGTCAGTTCAATTTTTGTCTTGTTTTTTTTCTTCTCTTTGAAACCAGTGTTTGATTGTAGGGGGATTCTAGGAACACAATGGTTCTCCAAACACTTAGTAAGAACTGACTTGGATTGTGTTTGATCTGCCACCAAGCAACAATCAATAGTAAATTAGTCATTGTTGTCTGACAATCATCTTTACAATGGTAGTATAGTACTTAGCAGAGGTGTGGACTCGAGTCACATGACTTGGACTCGAGTCAGACTCGAGTCATGAATTTGATGACTTTAGACTCGACTTGACAAAATGTAAAGAGACTTGCAACTCGACTTAGACTTTAACATCAATGACTTGTGACTTCACTTGGACTTGAGCCTTTTGACTTGACATGACTTGCTACTTTCCCCAAAACCCAAACCTTAAAAAGTTATTTGGGAGCGCTCCGTATCTTTCATTTTATACGTCTGTGTCTATCAGCGTGTGTGCTGCTTGTCAGCGTGTGTGCTGTCAGTACAACAGCCAATCAAATTAAATCTACGTTGTTTTCATCCCACAGCTCTCATCCAATCCAATTGCAGGACAACCACCGAACATGAGTTGTCAAACAATGCGGCAGTGAGAAACAATTATGCCAAAGTTGGTTTCGTTCGGGTATAAAAACTACGACTTGGTCAACAAAAAACGAATTGCCGTATGCAAATCACGCAGTTCGAATATTACAGACGGAGACGCAACAACTTCCAACTTCGTTCGACATTTGAAGTTGCACTAAGAAGGGTAAGTTTTGAATGTAAGATAACTTTTATTGGCTAAGTAACATGACTTTTATTTGCTGTGTAGTTAAATCAGTGAGGCTGTAAACTCACTGCTAACGTTATAACCATAGACATCTTATAAGGGTACGCAGCATTGAGCGCTACTGCCTACTGGCGCAGACGAGACGCGGAGCCGCCATCTTGGAGTGGTGATCAGCTCCACTCAGTGCAATTCATTTGGCAGGAGCAATGAACTGTCAGCAAATTTAATTCATCTTACCTCACTGAATACCACTGATTTTCAAGCGTTTTTTTTGTCATACGTGTAGCTATGATAACGGACACATGTTTTGGCGTTTTTATTATTCATAGTTTGCTTAACAGTAATATAATATTCTTATACGCTATAAAACCAGACGTCCGAGATCAAAACTGGGAATACAATCCCAGAGAAGGGGGAAAAAAACGGTTAGCTATTTTTAAATTGAAGAAACAATATGATTAGATTATATATACATACGTATAGCCTACATAAACAATGCATGAATACATTAGATATCTAAATATTTTAGGGACCTATAGACTGTAACTCTGTTGCTGCAGCAGCAGAGAGTTTATTCTGTCTTGACACTTTGTATTGATATTTTGTATTACATTCTTCCCTTAAATGATAATGTTTACAGTGATTGTTTTATATCTATTTTTTATGTATGTTGCTTTGGATAAAAGCGTCTGCCAAATACTTAAACATATATAAACACCTGAAAGTGTTTATATCAGCTAAAACCACCAATCTGTTTCACTGGATTCAGAATAAAACCAAATGCTGTCTCACCCAACAATGTTAGTATTTGAATATTGTTACTTGAAGACTTATTCCTGGTTACAATTATACTGTTAAGAAAGTATTGTCTTATACTTTGCCTAAAATGAGAATGCATCATAATCAGTGGCGGCTGGTGAATTTTGTTTTAGGTGGGGCTGAAAGTTTGTAAACCAAACCCCTGTAGGGGTGTCATCCTCCCCCAGAAGATTTCTTTGTGATTCTCACATACAAATATTGAAGATCTTTGCTCCTTCTCAACTTTGTGGTAATGTTATTTTCATAAAATACAACCAATAGTATGTTAATGTTTGTTTTTGCAAATGTGTTTATTCTGTAAAGGAATGAGTTAAATGTTTAACATTGTTTAAACTATTAAAATGACTGGTTAATAGTGCTATTATGAATTGCAATGTCAGCACCATTTTTTTCCCTGCAATTTCAAATGCACTTGTTTTAATAAATAAATACAGCGTTTTAAAAGCATACACAATCTGTGTAAAAATATTATGTGGTTAAAATGACTTGAAAGGACTCGAAACTCAAAATGCAGGACTTGGGACTTGACTTGAGACTTTCTAGTCTTGACTTTGGACTTGACTCGGGACTTGCCTGTCTTGACTCGGGACTTGACTCGAGACTTGAGGGCAAAGACTTGAGACTTACTTGTGACTTGCAAAGCAATGACTTGGTCCCACCTCTGGTACTTAGTACACATGAGAATGGTAGTATAGTACTTAGTACATATGTAGAATTGTAGTATAGTACTTAGTAAACATGTGGAATGGTAGTATAGTACTTAGTACACATGTAGAATGGTGGTATAGTAGTTAGTACACATGTGGAATGGTAGTATAGTACTTGGTACACATGTGGAATGGTAGTATAGTACTTGGTACACATATAGATTGGTAGTACTGAACAAAGTAGCCAACATTCTATTTTCAGTCCCCTTTCAAGGAATATACTCGTGTGATTTATTGACTGAGCTCTCATTGCTGAAGACCTGGTTCTTGGCGGACGGTGGCAGGGTTAGGGTTGATGTCTTCTTGTTTTAATGAGGGCAGATGTCTACTTGTTTCTTCCCACGCGGGAGCATGTCTCAGGCTAACCAGGGGTGTCGTTAAAGACCACGGTCGTGTTCTCTTCTGACAACGTGCTCGTAAAAACTGATTTTTATCGGAGGTTTCCTGTCCTTTCTCCTTATATTGTCACTATGTGACATACTTTTAGTGGGTAGTACTTCAAGTATACATACATACTCCACTGTTCTCTACATATTTTCACTGGGTAGTACTTCAATTATACATACATACGCCACTGCTCTCTACCTTCTTTTACTGGGTACTACTTCAAGTATCCTATCATTCATGTACAAGGTACCAAGTAGAGCTGCAGTTCGACCACAGATGTGTGAAGGAGTGAATATTCATGTGTTTCACAGGAGATGACAAAGACTGGCACCTGGACAGGTAACACAAGTAGAACTGTTGACTTGGAGGACAGAAATGGAAGGAAAGTTCAGTCACTGCAGCTTTTTGGACTCACTTTTGATTAGATTTTCCCGTCCTGATTTCAACTCTTCTTGACTTTTAAATCCTAGGATTTGGATTTTATTGTTGGAGAGAATAAACTAGAAGGTGCCTGGTGTTTGAGGTAACTCTCTTAACTGGCATACAACCACTCTTTGTAGTGAAAGTCTCAAGTTCTAATGAATCTGAAAGGAGAATGTTGCCTATCGTGGTATAATATTCGATAGTGTACAAAAGATTTGATAATATTCGATACAGTGTACACTCGGGCGCGGCACCGCTGCTGCCCACTGCTCCCCTACCTCCCAGGGGGGAAACAAGGGGATGGGTGAAATGCAGAGGACAAATTTCACCACACCTAGTGTGTGAGACAATCCTTGGTACTTTAACTTTAACTTTACCAATATTTTATAATATTCGGTAGTGTACAAAAGATTTGATAATATTTGATAGTGTATAAAAGAGTTAATATTTAATATAGTGTACAAAATATTTGATTACATTCGATAGTGTACAAAAGATTTGATAGTGTATAAAAGAGTTGATGATATTCGATAGTGTACTGAAGAGTAGATAATATTCGATAGTGTACAAAATATTTGATAATATTCGATAGTGTATAAAAGAGTTGATAATATTCGATAGTGTACAAAAGAGTTTATATTCAATATAGTGTACAAAAGAGTTGATAATATTCAATATAGCGTACAAAATATTTGATAACATTCGATAGTGTACAAAATATTTGATAATATTTGATAGTGTATAAAAGAGTTGATAAAATTCAATATAGTGTACACAATATTTGACATTTGATAGTGTACAAAAGATTTGATAGTGTATAAAAAAGTTGATAATATTCGATAGTGTACTGAAGATTTGATAATATTCAATAGTGTATAAAAGAGTTGATAATATTTGATAGTGTATAAAAGAGTTAATAATCAATACAGTGTACAAAATATTTGATACCATTCGATAATGTACAAAAGATTTGATAATATTCGATACAGTGTACAAAAGATTTGATAATATTCGATACAGTGTACAAAAGATTTGATAATATTGCATGATAGAAGTACATCTCCCTGGTATGGTGTGTTTGTCTCAGCTGCTGATATAACAACTGACAAGACGTGTTCTACTTCTGCTAGATTTTCAAAGTAAATATTTCATCAAATGTTCCTCAGTGGGCCAGAACTAACTCTTCAAAGCCCAAAACCGCCTCTCGGCTGCCCATCATGCTGCCATCTTGGTGTGTATCTATGCATGGTTAATAATTCAAGGTGGGCTTCTTCCGCTGGGAGTGTGTGTGGTTTACATAGACAACATGAAGTCAACATTAACTAACAACTGGCAGTCACACGTCCACCAGGACCTCCATTTGTACTTCTTGTAAGTCCTGTCATACAACCAAGTTTAGATCTGGGACCACATTCACATTGAACATAAACTACTAATTTACAGTATTCACATTGAAGATAAACTACTAAAATAAAGTATTCACATTGAACATAATCTACTAAAATACAGTATTCACATTGAACATAATCTACTAAAATACAGTATTCACATTGAACAAAAACTAAGATACAGTATTCACATTGAACATAAACTAAGATACAGTATTCACATTGAACATAAACTAAGATACAGTATTCACATTAAACATGTACAACTAAGATACAGTATTCACATTGAACATAAACAACCAGGATACAGTATTCACATTGAACATAAACTACCAAGATACAGTATTCACATTGAACATAAACTAAGATACAGTATTCACATTAAACATGTACAACTAAGATACAGTATTCACATTGAACATAAACAACTAGGATACAGTATTCACATTGAACATAAACTACTAAGATACAGTATTCACATAAAACATAAACTACTAAGATGCAGTATTCAGAATCAGAAATACTTCACATTGAAGATAAACTACTAAGATACAGAATTCACATTGAACATAATCTACTAAGATACAGTATTCACATTGAACATAATCTACTAAGATACAGTATTCACATTGAACAAAAACTATTAAGATACAGTATTCACATTGAACATAAACTAAGATACAGTATTCACATTAAACATGTACAACTAAGATACAGTATTCACATTGAACATAAACTACTAAGATACAGTATTCACATTAAACATAAACTACTAAGATACAGTATTCACATAAAACATAAAATACTAAGATGCAGTATTCAGAATCAGAAATACTTCACATTGAAGATAAACTACTAAGATACAGAATTCACATTGAACATAAACTACTAAGATACAGTATTCATATTGAACATAAACTACTAAGATACAGTATTCACATTGAACATAAACTACTAAGATACAGTATTCACATTGAACATAAACTACTAATATACAGTATTCATATTGAACATAAACTACTAAGATACAGTATTCACATTGAACATAAACTACTAAGATACAGTATTCACATTGAACATAAACTACTAAGTTACAGTATTCACATTGAACATAAACTACTAAGATACAGTATTCACATTGAACATAAACTACTAAGTTACAGTATTCACATTAAACATAAAGGATGTTGTTGCACAAAGTCATGGATATAAACTCCAAGTTGGAACAAAGTTCTGTTCAACAGGAAGTGAACTTGTGGTACGTCACATAAACAGAAAGTAAACTTGTGGTACGTCACAAACAGGAAGTGAACTTGTGGTACGTCACATAAACAGGAAGTGAACTCGTGGGACGTCACATTAAGTGGAAGCAAAACAAACCGTCAAAGGTTTACAAATAAAAAAAACAAGAAGATAAACATTTTTAAACATAGTATGTTATATTTCTTATGAAGCCAAAACAATGTTCGATGTTTCGTCCGCCAAAAAAGTTTATTGTGTTTATTTACTTTAGTTATATAAAAAGAAGACAAATTGGTTAAAATATGTTAATGTGTGTTTAAATACTTTTTGAGCACATTCAGCAATATTGTGATAATAAACGTGATCATTTTGGTCATAATAACTTAATTCAGACATTTTATTTATCTTTTTAGTTGTGTATATTTGAGGGTGCCCCACCTCCTCCTCAACAGAGACAGGACCTATTTTATTGCTTTGGTTGTGATTTTTATTCAAGTTGTAACATTTTGCTGACAGGGTATATTTTATTTGTTGATATTTGTTTGAATATAAACTTTTACATTTCCAAGTTAAATAAAACAAACAAATTTCAACAAATAAAATATACTCTGTCAGCAAAATGTTACAACTTGAATAAAAATCACAACCAAAAGCAATAAAATAGGTCTGGTCTCTGTTAAGGAGGGGTGGGGCACCCTCAAATATACACAACATTAAGTGTATTATTATCACAATATTCTTGAATGTGCTCAATTAAGTTATTGTGACCAAAATGCTGTCAGAGTATATTTTATTTGTTGATATTTGTTTTTTTTATTAAACGTGGATATTTAATGCTGACAGAGTATATTTTATTTGTTTGTTTTATTAAACTTGGATATTTAAAATGATGCAATATACATCATCATTGTGATGATGTAATATTACATCATCATTATGATGATGATGTAATATTACATCATAATAATAATGCACGTATACTCTTTCAAACGCGATAAACTTGTATTTCTCCTATATTTCAAATTTGCAATTTGTTTTATTTAACTTGGAAATGTAAAAGTTTACATTCAAATATCGAATATTATACCACGATAGGCAACATTCTCCTTTCAGATTCATTAGAACTTGAGACTTTCACTACAAAGAGTGGTTGTATGCCAGTTAAGAAAGTTACCTCAAACACCAGGCACCTTCTAGTTTATTCTCTCCAACAATAAAATCCAAATCCTAGGATTTAGAAGTCTAGAAGAGTTGAAATCAGGACGGGAAAATCTTATCAAAAGTGAGTCCAAAAAGCTGCAGTGACTGAACTTTCCTTCCATTTCTGTCCTCCAAGTCAACAGTTCTACTTGTGTTACCTGTCCAGGTGCCAGTCTTTATCTCCTGTGACAATTCAATTTGAATGTAAACTTTTACAAGTTAAATAAAACTAATTGCAAATTTGAAATATAGGAGAAATACAAGTTTACCGTGTTTGAAAGAGTATACGTGCATTATTATGAGGATGTAATATTACATCATCATCATGATAAATATGATGATGTAATATTACATCATCACAATGATGATGTATAATTGCATCATTTTAAATATCCAAGTTTAATAAAACAAACAAATATCAACAAATAAAATATACTTTGTCAGCATTTTGGTCACAATAACTTAATTGAGCACATTCAAGAATATTTTGATAATAATAAACTTAATGTTGAGTATATTTGAGGGTGCCCCACCCATCCTTAACAGAGACCAGACCTATGTTATTGCTTTTGGTAGTGGTATTGTCTACAGGAAGTGGTAGTGTCTACAGGTAGTGGTAGTTTGTACAGGAAGTGGTAGTGTCTACAGGAAGTGGTAGTGTCAACAGGCAGTGGTAGTGTTTACAGGTACTGGTAGTTTGTACAGGAAGTGGTAGTGTCTACAGGAAGTGGCAGTGTATACAGGAAGTGGCTGTGCATACAGGAAGCGGTAGTCTATACAGGAAGTAGTAGTGTATACAGGAAGTGGTGGTTTATACAGGAAGTGTTAGTGTCTTCCAATGTGTGTGTAACCTTTCAGAAGGCACCTGGTAGCAAGAGTGTTTACTGTGACGAAAGTAACAACATATTCCACTGTTTACTGCGATGAAAGTAACATATTCCACTGTTTACTGCGATGAAAGTAACAACATATTCCACTGTTTACTGCGATGAAAGTAACAACTTTTTCTACTGTTTACTGCAATGAAAGTAACAACATATTCTACTGTTTACTGCGATGAAAGTGACAACATAGTCCACTGTTTACTGCGATGAAAGTAACAACATAGTCCACTGTTTACTGCGATGAAAGTAACAACATATTCCACTGTTTTCTGCGATGAAAGTAACAACATATTCCACTGTTTACTGCGATGAAAGTAACAACATATTGCACTGTTTACTGCGATGAAAGTAACAACATATTCCGCTGTTTACTGCGATGAAAGAAACAACAAATTGCGCTGTTTACTGCGATGAAAGTAAAAACATATTGCGCTGTTTACTGCGATGAAAGTAACAACATATTGCGCTGTTTACTGCGATGAAAGTAACAACATATTCCGCTGTTTACTGCGATGAAAGTAACAACATATTGCGCTGTTTACTGCGATGAAAGTAACAACATATTCCGCTGTTTACTGCGATGAAAGTGACAACATATTCCGCTGTTTACGGCGATGAAAGTGACAACATATTCCACTGTTTACTGCGATGAAAGTGACAACATATTCCACTGTTTACTTCGATGAAAGTGACAACATATTCCACTGTTTACTGCTAAGAAAGTGACAACATAGTCCACTGTTTACTGCGATGAAAGTGACAACATATTCCTCTGTTTACTGCGACGAAAGTAACAACATATTCCTCTGTTTACTGCGACGAAAGTAACAACATAGTCCACTGTTTACTGCGACGAAAGTAACAACATAGTCCACTGTTTACTGCGACGAAAGTAACAACATATTCCACTGTTTACTGCGATGAAAGTAACAACATATTCCACTGTTTACTGCGATGAAAGTGACATATTCCACTGTTTACTGCGATGAAAGTAACAACATATTCCACTGTTTACTGCGACGAAAGTAACAACATATTCCACTGTTTACTGCGACGAAAGTAACAACATATTCCACTGTTTACTGCGATGAAAGTGACAACATAGTCCACTGTTTACTGCGATGAAAGTAACAACATATTCCACTGTTTACTGCGATGAAAGTAACAACATAGTCCACTGTTTACTGCGATGAAAGTAAGAACATATTCCACTGTTTACTGCGACGAAAGTAACAACATATTCCACTGTTTACTGCGACGAAAGTAACAACATATTCCACTGTTTACTGCGATGAAAGTGACATATTCCACTGTTTACTGCGATGAAAGTAACAACATAGTCCACTGTTTACTGCGATGAAAGTAACAACATATTCCACTGTTTACTGCGACGAAAGTAACAACATATTCCACTGTTTACTGCGACGAAAGTAACAACATATTCCTCTGTTTACTGCGATGAAAGTAACAACATATTCCTCTGTTTTCTGCGACGAAAGTAGCAACATATTCCTCTGTTTACTGCGACGAAAGTAACAACATAGTCCACTGTTTACTGCGACGAAAGTAACAACATAGTCCACTGTTTACTGCGACGAAAGTAACAACATATTCCACTGTTTACTGCGATGAAAGTAACAACATATTCCACTGTTTACTGCGATGAAAGTGACATATTCCACTGTTTACTGCGATGAAAGTAACAACATATTCCACTGTTTACGGCGATGAAAGTAACAACATATTCCACTGTTTACTGCGATGAAAGTAACAACATATTCCTCTGTTTACTGCGATGAAAGTAACAACATATTGCACTGTTTACTGCGATGAAAGTAACAACATATTCCGCTGTTTACTGCGATGAAAGAAACAACAAATTGCGCTGTTTACTGCGATGAAAGTAACAACATATTGCGCTGTTTACTGCGATGAAAGTAACAACATATTGCGCTGTTTACTGCGATGAAAGTAACAACATATTGCGCTGTTTACTGCGATGAAAGTAACAACATATTCCACTGTTTACTGCGACGAAAGTAACAACATATTCCACTGTTTACTGCGACGAAAGTGACAACATAGTCCACTGTTTACTGCGACGAAAGTAACAACATATTCCACTGTTTACTGTGATGAAAGTAACAACATATTGCACTGTTTACTGCGACGAAAGTAACAACATATTCCACTGTTTACTGCGATGAAAGTAACAACATATTCCACTGTTTACTTCGAGGAAAGTAACAACATATTGCACTGTTTACTGCGATGAAAGTAACAACATATTCCACTGTTTACTGCGATGAAAGTAACAACATATTCCACTGTTTACTGCGATGAAAGTAACAACATATTCCACTGTTTACTGCGATGAAAGTAACAACATATTCCACTGTTTACTGCGATGAAAGTAACAACATATTCCACTGTTTACTGCAATGAAAGTAACAACATATTCCACTGTTTACTGCGATGAAGGTGACATATTCCACTGTTTACTGCGATGAAAGTAACAACATATTCCACTGTTTACTGCGACGAAAGTAACAACATATTCCACTGTTTACTGCGACGAAAGTAACAACATATTCCACTGTTTACTGCGACGAAAGTAACAACATATTCCACTGTTTACTGCGACGAAAGTAACAACATATTACACTGTTTACTGCGACGAAAGTAACAACATATTCCACTGTTTACTGCGACGAAAGTAACAACATATTCCACTGTTTACTGCGACGAAAGCAACAACATATTCCACTGTTTACTGCAATGAAAGTAACAACATATTCCACTGTTTACTGCGATGAAAGTAACAACATATTCCACTGTTTACTGCGATGAAAGTAACAACATAGTCCACTGTTTACTGCGACGAAAGTAACAACATATTCCACTGTTTACTGCGACGAAAGTAACAACATATTCCACTGTTTACTGCGACGAAAGTAACAACATATTCTACTGTTTACTGCGACGAAAGTAACAACATATTCCACTGTTTACTGCGACGAAAGTAACAACATATTCCACTGTTTACTGCGACGAAAGTAACAACATATTCCACTGTTTACTGCGACGAAAGTAACAACATATTCTACTGTTTACTGCGACGAAAGTAACAACATATTCCACTGTTTACTGCGACGAAAGTAACAACATATTCCACTGTTTACTGCGACGAAAGTAACAACATATTCCACTGTTTACTGCGACGAAAGTAACAACATATTCCACTGTTTACTGCGACGAAAGTAACAGCATATTCCACTGTTTACTGCGATGAAAGTGACAACATAGTCCACTGTTTACTGCGATGAAAGTAACAACATATTCTACTGTTTACTGCGACGAAAGTAACAACATATTCCACTGTTTACTGCGACGAAAGTAACAACATATTCCACTGTTTACTGCGACGAAAGTAACAACATATTCCACTGTTTACTGCGACGAAAGTAACAACATATTCTACTGTTTACTGCGACGAAAGTAACAACATATTCCACTGTTTACTGCGACGAAAGTAACAACATATTCCACTGTTTACTGCGACGAAAGTAACAACATATTCCACTGTTTACTGCGACGAAAGTAACAACATATTCCACTGTTTACTGCGACGAAAGTAACAGCATATTCCACTGTTTACTGCGATGAAAGTGACAACATAGTCCACTGTTTACTGCGATGAAAGTAACAACATATTCCACTGTTTACTGCGATGAAAGTAACAACATAGTCCACTGTTTACTGCGACGAAAGTAACAACATATTCCACTGTTTACTGCGACGAAAGTAACAACATATTCCACTGTTTACTGCGACGAAAGTAACAACATATTCCACTGTTTACTGCGATGAAAGTGACATATTCCACTGTTTACTGCGATGAAAGTAACAACATAGTCCACTGTTTACTGCGATGAAAGTAACAACATATTCCACTGTTTACTGCGACGAAAGTAACAACATATTCCACTGTTTACTGCGACGAAAGTAACAACATATTCCTCTGTTTACTGCGACGAAAGTAACAACATATTCCTCTGTTTTCTGCGACGAAAGTAACAACATATTCCTCTGTTTACTGCGACGAAAGTAACAACATAGTCCACTGTTTACTGCGACGAAAGTAACAACATAGTCCACTGTTTACTGCGACGAAAGTAACAACATAGTCCACTGTTTACTGCGACGAAAGTAACAACATATTCCACTGTTTACTGCGATGAAAGTAACAACATATTCCACTGTTTACTGCGATGAAAGTAACAACATATTCCACTGTTTACTGCGACGAAAGTAACAACATATTCCACTGTTTACTGCGACGAAAGTGACAACATATTCCACTGTTTACTGCGATGAAAGTGACAACATAGTCCACTGTTTACTGCGATGAAAGTAACAACATATTCCACTGTTTACTGCGATGAAAGTAACAACATATTCCACTGTTTACTGCGATGAAAGTAACAACATATTCCACTGTTTACTGCGATGAAAGTAACAACATATTCCACTGTTTACTGCGATGAAAGTAACAACATATTCCACTGTTTACTGCGATGAAAGTGACATATTCCACTGTTTACTGCGATGAAAGTAACAACATAGTCCACTGTTTACTGCGACGAAAGTAACAACATATTCCACTGTTTACTGCGACGAAAGTAACAACATATTCCACTGTTTACTGCGACGAAAGTAACAACATATTCCTCTGTTTACTGCGACGAAAGTAACAACATATTCCTCTGTTTTCTGCGACGAAAGTAACAACATATTCCTCTGTTTACTGCGACGAAAGTAACAACATATTCCACTGTTTACTACGATGAAAGTAACAACATATTCCACTGTTTACTGCGATGAAAGTGACATATTCCACTGTTTACTGCGATGAAAGTAACAACATATTCCACTGTTTACGGCGATGAAAGTAACAACATATTCCACTGTTTACTGCGATGAAAGTAACAACATATTCCTCTGTTTACTGCGACGAAAGTAACAACATATTCCACTGTTTACTGCGATGAAAGTAACAACATATTCCACTGTTTACTGCGATGGAAGTAACAACATATTCCTCTGTTTACTGTGATGAAAGTAACAACATATTCCACTGTTTACTGCGATGAAAGTAACAACATGGCTACTTTAAATCACTTCCTATCCTGCTGCTTTCAAAATGAGCATCACGTCTCTCAAGTGCTGTTAGGCTGCACACGCTCCTATTTATTTATTTCCCACGTGGACGCTTTGCTGGAGGTTTACACATCTTTCAGCGGCCTTTAAACGCTTCACGCCTCACACGCCGACTGAAGGTCCAAACGTGCTTTTTTTCCAGCGCTCTGTGGGCACCTTGTCAACGCCGGAATGTCCCGACGACCCTGAAGCCACCTTGCCAAAGAAAGGCGGCCATTGTTCCCTGCAGCTATTTGGAAGAGACAATATTAGCTTGAGTGGCGCTCACATCGATCCTGCAAACAACTTTTTCGAAGCAATCACACCGCTCAGTTCCCAAGACTAAAGAACCCAAACATTTGCCCCTCAAGTTTAAACTGAAATTTAAGCCCAGTGGTCATGTCCTGCTATGACTCAGAAAAGTGGTGTTTGTTCAAGTGTCAAAGGTCACCACGTGGTCTTACCACGCTATCACTGACCTGAGCAATAGCTCGTACTCAGTTACGTGACTTCTTCCAGCGGTGGTCGACCAAGCCAAGATGGCTGCCGTACAGCAAGCAGCGTGTGAACTATCTGCGTACGCAAGGGGCCCTAGATCTTCCCGCAAAAAGCAGATAAGAGCAAAACAAAACTGTGCAATGGAATAGATCCTATACTTATAAAAAGATGTGGTGTGATATCAAGGACAGGGTTCGTACGGGTGCTTAAAAACCTTAAATGCTTGCATTTTAATGTTGTGTTTTCAAGGTTTGAAAAATGCTTGAATTTTGGGTGAAGTGCTTGTAAATGCTTGGAAATTGTCATCATATTTCTCGGCAGTCTAACTCAATAGCAGCTGTTACATATACTGTAATATTTTCCATGGTAATTGTTATATATTGTATACAGTGTTTCCCATAAACTGCCAAGATACCTGTGGCGCTGGGGGCGTGGCTATGGGCGTGGTCACCATGACATCATCGAGTAATTTGCATAATGTACTACAATATGATTTTCTCTAAAAAGGCTCAAAAAATGTGTACTTACTAATTAATAATAACAGTTTTGTTTTAAACGTCCATCCATCCATCCATCCATCCATCCATCCATCCATCCATTTTACAATATAATTACAACACTTTATGTACATATTTATATACAGATTTGAACAATAAGTTATTCACTGAAATATATTTATTAATTGTGGTTCTTACAAAAAATATATCTTATAAAATATAGAAGCTAAAATGTCTCTTAAAGCTCTGCCCCTTTAATTAGTGCATACTAAATAATTTAACTTTAGCCTACTACTACAACCATATTATTTACCAGCAACATAAAGTGAAACAGGCAGAGGTGTCCTGCCACAGTCAGTAACAAATAAACAGAAAACAGTAGTGGTCAAATACAAATAAGGCAACAAGAGAAGTATCCTACACTTCTCTTTTGTAAAGTAAATCTGAACAGCCTATATGGGCATCTACATCAACTATATGATTTACCTGAGAAGCTGGACAGGACAAAAAAAAAAAAAAAAAAAAAAATTTTTTTAAATTTGTCGCGGACGTAATTGTTTCGTGGCGGGCCACCACAAATAAATGAATGTGTGGGAAACACTGGTATATATGATATAACCATATCATATAATATATCAATATACATCATATACTGTACATATGTTATGTAAATATTACATATATATGTTATATTTTATATTGCTACTACGGTACATTTTTAGTCTATTTTATACCTGCATTGTCCATTCCCTCCTTACACTTTCCATCCTTTGTAACTGAGCTACTGTGTGGAACAATTTCCCTTGTGGATCATTAAAGTTTGTCTAAGTCTAAGTCTAAATAGGCTAATTATAAAATGGGAAAAAATGAAATAAGTTTCCTTTAAAAATGAAAGCTACACGCTTGATCTGTTGGCTTTGCACGAGCCCTTACATTAGGTTGTTGTCATGCCAGAGCCGTATACGGCTCTGTCGCCCCCAAGAGGACAGTGGTGCATCGGTCCATCATGCCGGGAAGTTGTTGTTTTAATGAACATTGGATGGAAAATGACAAATACAAACTTTGCATAAAACGTGGACCAAATCCAGGTGTAGCCTGCTGCAAAGTATGCAAAAAGGAAATCCATTTTTCGCAATGGGAGAGTCGGCTCTCGAGTCATATGAAAGGTAAGCCACAGAGATTACTAGCCCTACAAGTTAACTAACGTTAGCTACAGTTTTGTTTTCTAACCTTTTGGTACATGCTCGACCTAAACTGTGAGATCAGTGCTAGGTTACATGTTAATTACGGACAATTATTATGAGCTATGAAAGGAAAAAAGTGAGCGTTTGTCAATGATAAATTATAATGTTAAGAACTTCCCTCAACTAAAAATGGATTTGTTATCATAGCCACAGTTCTAAGGCTACATATGCTTAATGAAAGATGACTGAGGTGTTGTGAAACAAACAAAACATTTTCCTTTAATTTATTATCCTAAAATAATGTGGAACAGTTTTGTTAATAAATGAGTGAAATTAACATTTTGAGGGTGTGTGTATTTATATCACACTATGCAGTTTACAAGCACAAATACGGTGTGAATCAATCCGTGCGGTTTGATGTTATTGAGTGCTGTAAGTAAGAAAAATAATAAGAAATGTGTAAAACAACACAAATGGAGACATGTTTGCAAACACCAATGACATTGAATAGTCACACTGCTTCATTTTTTATGCCCCATTCAGTTAATGATAACTGCTGCTTCAATGTTAGGCTTAGCTTTTAGCAGATTTGCCCTAGTTTTCTTACAGACAGCATTTGGTGACCTCAAACAACAAGGCTATGGATTGATTCACACTGGTTTTCGCCTTTTGAAGGCTACTGGAAAAACTGGAAAATTTATCTTGAAAGTCCTTAAAAAGTGCTTGAATTTGGCCATGGAAAAGGTGTACGAACCCTGCAAGGATTATTTGTTGGTCGCGTTCCCAGACATATGAACTATTGCGCTCCAGACATCATTATACACCACAAAACAGATGAAACTTGTAAAAGTATGGAGGTCTACAACTTCTTTGTATGTGTCTTGGTCAAGGACATTGGTATCAATACTCTCCCCGATAAATATGTATCATTTTTGTAAGGGTAAGGTTGTATTTCATGATTTTACTTCACATCTATTGCCATGTTTGTTGTTGTTGTTGTTACACGCTCCGTTTGAGTCGTGTTTTTATCAAAATATAACTATAGATGTCAACATTGTGTATGTGCTGAAAGATTAATTTATGATTGTTTATCAAAATATAACTATAGATGTCAATATTGTGTATGTGCTGAAAGATTAATTTATGATTGTTTATCAAAATATAACTATAGATGTCAATATTGTGTATGTGCTGAAAGATAAATGTCTTCTTCTTCGCACTCACATTTTTCACAACCCTGCTTGGAAAAACAAACTTATTGTTATCTCGAGCTACAAGCTAAAGACAAGCGAAGAATAATCCATGAAATAGCTGCACTGATTGGTTCAAAGCGAAGGAAAAAAGTTTAATTTTGTTGAGATTATATCCAATCACTGCTCTGTAACAGCATAGGAGGGCGGGAGTTAGTTATGAAGGGGAGCCAATCAGATACTTTTCTTTGAGAGATGAGTAAATTGGATTTCTGAAACTAAATCAAATTAGATGACTAAACTAAGACTACATTTACACTGCAGGCCAAAGTGGCCCAAATTGCATTTTTTCCAGCTGACTTTTTACACTGCAAGTAAATTGTGATTTTTATCAGACTAACGCGCACAGGCCCCAATGTGGTCCCCAATGTGGTCCCCAATGTGGTCCCCAATGTGGCCCCAATGTGGCCCCCAATGTGGTCCTCAATGTGGCCCCAATGTGTCCCCAAAGTGGTTTCATTGTGCCCCCAATGTAAACGTGGTCTACAAGACATTTTGGTCACCAGACTAAAAGGGAATCCAAAATGGTGACCAGGTCAAATATGGTGAAGACTTTCACAGACCCTCCTGGTAGAAAAGTGTTCCTCGGTCTGGTGTCCAGTCAGACCTGCTGCACTCCCACCCAGACTCATATTGACCTGCAGTGATTATGTTAGCCAACGCTCTCCAGAACCATCTGCTTGTTTAATAAAGGAAATTTCACAGCATCAGCACTAAATGGCAGATTTGATTCCATCCTAACGACTTTGGCAGAATGTTTATTGTGCATTGAAGTCAGTCATCTGACGAGGACTTGAAGGAGTTAGGATCACTTCTTCAGGGCGCCGCGTCTGTGCCAGTGTCACCTGTGTCTTTATGTGCCTGCTGTCACTAGCAGGATGTGACTCAGGACCAAGGAGCGCTGAGTCCAGATTCAAACCCAGATCCTCTGACTGTGCAGACAACAAGCTAATATTAATTTTAATATTTGTTGTATTTTTTTTGTAACCTCAAAGCCAAAGCAGGAAGTGTGAGGGTTCTCATCTAAAACAAATAGAATGTTTAGTCGCTGACTTAGTTTTGTGTGCAAGATAGGAACATGTTCTTGACCTAGTTTTGTGTGCAAGATAGGAACATGTTCTTGACCTAGTTTTGTGTGCAAGATAGGAACATGTTCTTGACTTAATTACAAGTGCAAGATAGGAACATGTTCTTGACTTAATTACAAGTGCAAGATAGGAACATGTTCTTGACTTAGTTTTGTGTGCAAGATAGGAACATATTCTTGACTTAGTTTTGTGTGCAAGATAGGAACATGTTCTTGACTTACTTTTGTGTGCAAGATAGGAACATGTTCTTGACTTAATTACAAGTGCAAGATAGGAACATGTTCTTGACTTAGTTTTGTGTGCAAGATAGGAACATATTCTTGACTTAGTTTTGTGTGCAAGATAGGAACATGTTCTTGACTTACTTTTGTGTGCAAGATAGGAACATGTTCTTGACTTAGTTACGAGGGCAAGATAGGAATATGTTCTTGACTTAGTTACGAGTGCAATATAGGAACATGTTCTTGACTTAGTTTTGTGGGCAAGATAGGAACATGTTATTGACTTAGTTTTGTGTGCAAGATAGGAACATGTTCTTGACTTAGTTGTGTGCAAGATAGAGAAACATGTTCTTGACTTAGTTTTGTGTGCAAGATAGGAACATGTTCTTGACTTAGTTTTGTGTGCAAGATAGGAACATGTTCTTGACTTAGTTTTGTGTGCAAGATAGGAACATGTACTTGACTTAGTTTTGTGTCCAAGATAGGAACATGTTCTTGACTTACTTACGAGTGCAAGATAAGAATATGTTCTTGACTTAGTTTTGTGTGCAAGATAGGAACATGTTCTTGACTAAGTTACAAGGGCAACATAGGAACATGTTCTTGACTTAGTTTTGTGTGCAAGATAGGAACATGTTCTTGACTTTTGTGTGCAAGATAGGAACATGTTCTTGACTTAGTTACAAGGGCAAGATAGGAACATGTTCT
Organism: Entelurus aequoreus; assembly: GCF_033978785.1. Lineage (NCBI taxonomy): Eukaryota > Metazoa > Chordata > Actinopteri > Syngnathiformes > Syngnathidae > Entelurus > Entelurus aequoreus. The sequence goes on from NC_084740.1 coordinate 44,695,633, forward strand.
TGACTTAGTTTTGTGTGCAAGATAGGAACATGTTCTTGACTTACTTACGAGTGCAAGATAAGAACATGTTCTTGACTTAGTTTTTTGTGCAAGATAGGAACATGTTCTTGACTTACTTACGAGTGCAAGATAAGAACATGGTCTTGACTTAGTTTTGTGTGCAAGATAGGAACATGTTCTTGACTTACTTACGAGTGCAAGATAAGAACATGTTCTTGACTTAGTTTTGTGTGCAAGATAGGAACATGTTCTTGACTTAGTTTTGTGTGCAAGATAGGAACATGTTCTTGACTTTGTTACAAGTGCAATATAGGAACATGTTCTTGACTTAGTTTTGTGGGCAAGATAGGAACATGTTCTTGACCTAGTTTTGTGTGCAAGATAGGAACATGTTCTTGACTTAATTACAAGTGCAAGATAGGAACATGTTCTTGACTTAATTACAAGTGCAAGATAGGAACATGTTCTTGACTTAATTACATGTGCAGGATAGGAACATGTTCTTGACTTAGTTTTGTGTGCAAGATAGGAACATGTTCTTGACTTAGTTACGAGTGCAAGATAAGAACATGTTCTTGACTTAGTTTTGTGTGCAAGATAGGAACATGTTCTTGACTTACTTACGAGTGCAAGATAAGAACATGTTCTTGACTTACTTACGAGTGCAAGAGAAGAACATGTTCTTGACTTAGTTTTGTGTGCAAGATAGGAACATGTTGACTTAGTTTTGTGTGCACGATAGGAACATGTTGACTTAGTTTTGTGTGCAAGATAAGAACATGTTGACTTAGTTTTGTGTGCAAGATAAGAACATGTTGACTTAGTTTTGTGTGCAAGATAAGAACATGTTGACTTAGTTTTGTGTGCAAGATAGGAACATGTTGACTTAGTTTTGTGTGCAAGATAAGAACATGTTGACTTAGTTTTGTGTGCAAGATAGGAACATGTTGACTTAGTTTTGTGTGCAAGATAAGAACATGATGACTTAGTTCTGTGTGCAAGATAGGAACATGTTCTTGACTTAGTTTTGTGTGCAAGATAGGAACATGTTCTTGACTTAGTTTTGTGTGCAAGATAGGAACATGTTCTTGACTTAGTTTTGTGTGCAAGATAGGAACATGTTCTTGACTTAGTTTTGTGTGCAAGATAGGAACATGTTCTTGACTTAGTTACGAGTGCAGGATAGGAACATGTTCTTGACTTACTTTTGTGTGCAAGATAGGAACATGTTCTTGACTTAGTTACGAGGGCAACATAGGAACATGTTCTTGGCTTAGTTTTGTGTGCAAGATAGGAACATGTTCTTGACTTACTTTTGTGTACAAGATAGGAACATGTTCTTGACTTAGTTACGAGGGCAAGATAGGAACATGTTCTTGACTTAGTTTTGTGTGCAAGATAGGAACATGTTCTTGACTTAGTTTTGTGTGCAAGATAGGAACATGTTCTTGACTTACTTACGAGTGCAAGATAAGAACATGGTCTTGACTTAGTTTTGTGTGCAAGATAGGAACAGGTTCTTGGCTTACTTATGAGTGCAAGATAAGAACATGTTCTTGACTTAGTTTTGTGTGCAAGATAGGAACATGTTCTTGACTTAGTTTTGTGTGCAAGATAGGAACATGTTCTTGACTTAGTTACGAGTGCAATGTAGGAACATGTTCTTGACTTAGTTTTGTGGGCAAGAAAAGAACATGTCTTGACCTAGTTTTGTGTGCAAGATAGGAACATGTTCTTGACTTAATTACAAGTGCAAGATAGGAACATGTTCTTGACTTAATTACATGTGCAGGATAGGAACATGTTCTTGACTTAGTTTTGTGTGCAAGATAGGAACATGTTCTTGACTTAGTTACGAGTGCAGGATAGGAACATGTTCTTGACTTAGTTTTGTGTGCAAGATAGGAACATGTTCTTGACTTAGTTACAAGGGCAACATAGGAACATGTTCTTGACTTAGTTTTGTGTGCAAGATAGGAACATGTTCTTGACTTTTTTGTGCAAGATAGGAACATGTTCTTGACTTAGTTACGAGGGCAAGATAGGAACATGTTCTTGACTTAGTTTTGTGTGCAAGATAGGAACATGTTCTTGACTTACTTAGGAGTGCAAGATAAGAACATGTTCTTGACTTAGTTTTGTGTGCAAGATAGGAACATGTTCTTGACTTACTTACGAGTGCAAGATAAGAACATGGTCTTGACTTAGTTTTGTGTGCAAGATAGGAACATGTTCTTGACTTACTTACGAGTGCAAGATAAGAACATGTTCTTGACTTAGTTTTGTGTGCAAGATAGGAACATGTTCTTGACTTAGTTTTGTGTGCAAGATAGGAACATGTTCTTGACTTAGTTACAAGTGCAATATAGGAACATGTTCTTGACTTAGTTTTGTGGGCAAAATAGGAACATGTTCTTGACCTAGTTTTGTGTGCAAGATAGGAACATGTTCTTGACTTAATTACATGTGCAGGATAGGAACATGTTCTTGACTTAGTTTTGTGTGCAAGATAGGGACATGTTCTTGACTTAGTTACGAGTGCAAGATAAGAACATCTTCTTGACTTAGTTTTGTGTGCAAGATAGGAACATGTTCTTGACTTAGTTACGAGTGCAAGATAAGAACATGTTCTTGACTTAGTTTTGTGTGCAAGATAGGAACATGTTCTTGACTTAGTTTTGTGTGCAAGATAGGAACATGTTCTTGACTTAGTTACGAGTGCAGGATAGGAACATGTTCTTGACTTACTTTTGTGTGCAAGATAGGAACATGTTCTTGACTTAGTTACGAGGGCAACATAGGAACATGTTCTTGACTTAGTTTTGTGTGCAAGATAGGAACATGTTCTTGACTTACTTTTGTGTACAAGATAGGAACATGTTCTTGACTTAGTTACGAGGGCAAGATAGGAACATGTTCTTGACTTAGTTTTGTGTGCAAGATAGGAACATGTTCTTGACTTAGTTTTGTGTGCAAGATAGGAACATGTTCTTGACTTACTTACGAGTGCAAGAAAAGAACATGGTCTTGACTTAGTTTTGTGTGCAAGATAGGAACATGTTCTTGACTTACTTATGAGTGCAAGATAAGAACATGTTCTTGACTTAGTTTTGTGTGCAAGATAGGAACATGTTCTTGACTTAGTTTTGTGTGCAAAATAGGAACATGTTCTTGACTTAGTTACGAGTGCAATGTAGGAACATGTTCTTCACTTAGTTTTGTGGGCAAGAAAAGAACATGTTCTTGACCTAGTTTTGTGTGCAAGATAGGAACATGTTCTTGACTTAATTACAAGTGCAAGATAGGAACATGTTCTTGACTTAATTACATGTGCAGGATAGGAACATGTTCTTGACTTAGTTTTGTGTGCAAGATAGGAACATGTTCTTGACTTAGTTACGAGTGCAGGATAGGAACATGTTCTTAACTTACTTTTGTGTGCAAGATAGGAACATGTTCTTGACTTAGTTACGAGTGCAAGACAGGAACATGTTCTTGACTTAGTTTTGTGTGCAAGATAGGAACATGTTCTTGACTTAGTTTTGTGTGCAAGATAGGAACATATTCTTGACTTACTTATGAGTGAAAGATAAGAACATGTTCTTGACTTAGTTTTGTGTGCAAGATAGGAACATGTTCTTGACTTACTTACGAGTGCAAGATAAGAACATGTTCTTGACTTAGTTTTGTGTGCAAGATAGGAACATGTTCTTGACTTACTTACGAGTGCAAGATAAGAACATGTTCTTGACTTAGTTTTGTGTGCAAGATAGGAACATGTTCTTGACTTACCTACGAGTGCAAGATAAGAACATGTTCTTGACTTACTTACGAGTGCAAGAGAAGAACATGTTCTTGATTTAGTTTTGTGTGCAAGATAGGAACATGTTCTTGACTTACTTATGAGTGCAAGATAAGAACATGTTCTTGACTTAGTTTTGTGTACAAGATAGGAACATGTTCTTGACTTAGTTTTGTGTGCAAGATAGGAACATGTTCTTGACTTACTTACGAGTGCAAGATAAGAACATGTTCTTGACTTAGTTTTGTGTGCAAGATAGGAACATGTTCTTGACTTAGTTACGAGTGCAATGTAGGAACATGTTCTTGACTTAGTTTTGTGGGCAAGAAAAGAACATGTTCTTGACTTACTTACGAGTGCAAGATAAGAACATGTTCTTGACTTAGTTTTGTGTGCAAGATAGGAACATGTTCTTGACTTAGTTTTGTGTGCAAGATAGGAACATGTTCTTGACTTAGTTACGAGTGCAATGTAGGAACATGTTCTTGACTTAGTTTTGTTGGCAAGAAAAGAACATGTTCTTGACCTAGTTTTGTGTGCAAGATAGGAACATGTTCTTGACTTAATTACAAGTGCAAGATAGGAACATGTTCTTGACTTACTTTTGTGTGCAAGATAGGAACATGTTCTTGACTTAGTTACGAGGGCAAGATAGGAACATGTTCTTGACTTAGTTTTGTGTGCAAGATAGGAACATGTTCTTGACTTACTTACGAGTGCGAGATAAGAACATGGTCTTGACTTAGTTTTGTGTGCAAGATAGGAACATGTTCTTGACTTATGAGTGCAAGATAAGAACATGTTTTTGACTTAGTTTTGTGTGCAAGATAGGAACATGTTCTTGACATAGTTTTGTGTGCAAGATAGGAACATGTTCTTGACTTAGTTACGAGTGCAATGTAGGAACATGTTCTTGACTTAGTTTTGTGGGCAAGAAAAGAACATGTTCTTGACCTTGTTTTGTGTGCAAGATAGGAACATGTTTTTGACTTAATTACAAGTGCAAGATAGGAACATGTTCTTGACTTAATTACATGTGCAGGATAGGAACATGTTCTTGACTTAGTTACGAGTGCAGGATAGGAACATGTTCTTGACTTAGTTACGAGTGCAGGATAGGAACATGTTCTTGACTTAGTTACGAGTGCAAGATAGGAACATGTTCTTGACTTAGTTTTGTGTGCAAGATAGGAACATGTTCTTGACTTAGTTTTGTGTGCAAGATAGGAACATGTTCTTGACTTACTTACGAGTGCAAGATAAGAACATGTTCTTGACTTAGTTTTGTGTGCAAGATAAGAACATGTTGACTTAGTTTTGTGTGCAAGATAAGAACATGTTGACTTAGTTTTGTGTGCAAGATAGGAAAATGTTGACTTAGTTTTGTGTGCAAGATAAGAACATGTTGACTTAGTTTTGTGTGCAAGATAGGAACATGTTGACTTAGTTTTGTGTGCAAGATAGGAACATGTTGACTTCGTTTTGTGTGCAAGATAAGAACATGTTGACTTAGTTTTGTGTGCAAGATAAGAACATGTTGACTTAGTTTTGTGTGCAAGATAAGAACATGATGACTTAGTTTTGTGTGCAAGATAAGAACATGTTGACTTAGTTTTGTGTGCAAGATAAGAACATGATGACTTAGTTTTGTGTGCAAGATAAGAACATGTTGACTTAGTTTTGTGTGCAAGATAAGAACATGTTGACTTAGTTTTGTGTGCAAGATAGGAACATGTTGACTTAGTTTTGTGTGCAAGATAAGAACATGATGACTTAGTTTTGTGTGCAAGATAGGAACATGTTGACTTAGTTTTGTGTGCAAGATAGGAAAATGTTGACTTAGTTTTGTGTGCAAGATCGGAACATGTTCTTGACTTAGTTTTGTGTGCAAGGTAGGAACATGTTCTTGACTTAGTTTTGTGTGCAAGATAGGAACATGTTCTTGACTTAGTTTTGTGTGCAAAATAAGAACATGTTGACTTAGTTATGAGTGCAAGATAGGAACATGTTCTTGACTTACTTTTGTGTGCAAGATAGGAACATGTTCTTGACTTAGTTTTGTGTGCAAGATAAGAACATGTTGACTTAGTTTTGTGTGCAAGATAGGAACATGTTGACTTAGTTTTGTGTGCAAGATAAGAACATGATGACTTAGTTTTGTGTGCAAGATAGGAACATGTTGACTTAGTTTTGTGTGCAAGATAAGAACATGTTGACTTAGTTTTGTGTGCAAGGTAGGAACATGTTGACTTAGTTTTGTGTGCAAGATAAGAACATGTTGACTTAGTTTTGTGTGCAAGATAGGAACATGTTGACTTAGTTTTGTGTGCAAGATAAGAACATGATTACTTAGTTTTGTGTGCAAGATAGGAACATGTTCTTGACTTAGTTTTGTGTGCAAGATAGGAACATGTTCTTGACTTAGTTTTGTGTGCAAGATAGGAACATGTTCTTGACTTAGTTACGAGGGCAACATAGGAACATGTTCTTGACTTAGTTTTGTGTGCAAGATAGGAACATGTTCTTGACTTACTTTTGTGTGCAAGATAGGAACATGTTCTTGACTTAGTTACGAGGGCAAGATAGGAACATGTGCTTGACTTAGTTTTGTGTGCAAGATAGGAACATGTTCTTGACTTAGTTTTGTGTGCAAGATAGGAACATGTTCTTGACTTACTTACGAGTGCAAGATAAGAACATGGTCTTGACTTAGTTTTGTGTGCAAGATAGGAACATGTTCTTGACTTACTTATGAGTGCAAGATAAGAACATGTTCTTGACTTAGTTTTGTGTGCAAGATAGGAACATGTTCTTGACTTAGTTTTGTGTGCAAGATAGGAACATGTTCTTGACTTAGTTACGAGTGCAATATAGGAACATGTTCTTGACTTAGTTTTGTGGGCAAGATAGGAACATGTTCTTGACCTAGTTTTGTGTGCAAGATAGGAACATGTTCTTGACTTAATTACAAGTGGAAGATAGGAACATGTTCTTGACTTAATTACAAGTGCAAGATAGGAACATGTTCTTGACTTAATTACATGTGCAGGATAGGAACATGTTCTTGACTTAGTTTTGTGTGCAAGATAGGAACATGTTCTTGACTTAGTTACGAGTGCAGGATAGGAACATGTTCTTGACTTAGTTTTGTGTGCAAGATAGGAACATGTTGTTGACTTAGTTACGAGTGCAAGATAGGAACATGTTCTTGACTTAGTTTTGTGTGCAAGATAGGAACATGTTCTTGACTTAGTTTTGTGTGCAAGATAGGAACATGTTCTTGACTTAGTTTTGTGTGCAAGATAGGAACATGTTCTTGACTTAGTTTTGTGTGCAAGATAGGAACATGTTCTTGACTTAGTTACGAGTGCAGGATAGGAACATGTTCTTGACTTACTTTTGTGTGCAAGATAGGAACATGTTCTTGACTTAGTTACGAGGGCAACATAGGAACATGTTCTTGACTTAGTTTTGTGTGCAAGATAGGAACATGTTCTTGACTTACTTTTGTGTGCAAGATAGGAACATGTTCTTGACTTAGTTACGAGGGCAAGATAGGAACATGTGCTTGACTTAGTTTTGTGTGCAAGATAGGAACATGTTCTTGACTTAGTTTTGTGTGCAAGATAGGAACATGTTCTTGACTTACTTACGAGTGCAAGATAAGAACATGGTCTTGACTTAGTTTTGTGTGCAAGATAGGAACATGTTCTTGACTTACTTATGAGTGCAAGATAAGAACATGTTCTTGACTTAGTTTTGTGTGCAAGATAGGAACATGTTCTTGACTTAGTTTTGTGTGCAAGATAGGAACATGTTCTTGACTTAGTTACGAGTGCAATATAGGAACATGTTCTTGACTTAGTTTTGTGGGCAAGATAGGAACATGTTCTTGACCTAGTTTTGTGTGCAAGATAGGAACATGTTCTTGACTTAATTACAAGTGCAAGATAGGAACATGTTCTTGACTTAATTACAAGTGCAAGATAGGAACATGTTCTTGACTTAATTACATGTGCAAGATAGGAACATGTTCTTGACTTAATTACAAGTGCAAGATAGGAACATGTTCTTGACTTAATTACATGTGCAGGATAGGAACATGTTCTTGACTTAGTTTTGTGTGCAAGATAGGAACATGTTCTTGACTTAGTTACGAGTGCAGGATAGGAACATGTTCTTGACTTAGTTTTGTGTGCAAGATAGGAACATGTTGTTGACTTAGTTACGAGTGCAAGATAGGAACATGTTCTTGACTTAGTTTTGTGTGCAAGATAGGAACATGTTCTTGACTTAGTTTTGTGTGCAAGATAGGAACATATTCTTGACTTAGTTTTGTGTGCAAGATAGGAACATGTACTTGACTTAGTTTTGTGTGCAAGATAGGAACATGTTCTTGACTTAGTTACGAGTGCAATATAGGAACATGTTCTTGACTTAGTTTTGTGGGCAAAATAGGAACATGTACTTGACCTAGTTTTGTGTGCAAGATAGGAACATGTTCTTGACTTAATTACAAGTGCAAGATAGGAACATGTTCTTGACTTAATTACAAGTGCAAGATAGGAACATGTTCTTGACTTAATTACATGTGCAAGATAGGAACATGTTCTTGACTTAATTACAAGTGCAAGATAGGAACATGTTCTTGACTTGATTACATGTGCAGGATAGGAACATGCTCTTGACTTAGTTTTGTGTGCAAGATAGGAACATGTTCTTGACTTAGTTACGAGTGCAGGATAGGAACATGTTCTTGACTTAGTTTTGTGTGCAAGATAGGAACATGTTGTTGACTTAGTCACGAGTGCAAGATAGGAACATGTTCTTGACTTAGTTTTGTGTGCAAGATAGGAACATGTTCTTGACTTAGTTTTGTGTGCAAGATAGGAACATGTTCTTGACTTAGTTTTGTGTGCAAGATAGGAACATGTACTTGAATTAGTTTTGTGTGCAAGATAGGAACATGTTTTTGACTTACTTACGAGTGCAAGATAAGAACATGTTCTTGACTTAGTTTTGTGTGCAAGATAGGAACATGTTCTTGACTTACTTACGAGGGCAAGATAAGAACATGGTCTTGACTTAGTTTTGTGTGCAAGATAGGAACATGTTCTTGACTTACTTATGAGTGCAAGATAAGAACATGTTCTTGACTTAGTTTTGTGTGCAAGATAGGAACATGTTCTTGACTTAGTTTTGTGTGCAAGATAGGAACATGTTCTTGACTTAGTTACGAGTGCAATATAGGAACATGTTCTTGACTTAGTTTTGTGGGCAAGATAGGAACATGTTCTTGACCTAGTTTTGTGTGCAAGATAGGAACATGTTCTTGACTTAATTACAAGTGCAAGATAGGAACATGTTCTTGACTTAATTACAAGTGCAAGATAGGAACATGTTCTTGACTTAATTACAAGTGCAAGATAGGAACATGTTCTTGACTTAATTACATGTGCAAGATAGGAACATGTTCTTGACTTAATTACAAGTGCAAGATAGGAACATGTTCTTGACTTAATTACATGTGCAGGATAGGAACATGTTCTTGACTTAGTTTTGTGTGCAAGATAGGAACATGTTCTTGACTTAGTTACGAGTGCAGGATAGGAACATGTTCTTGACTTAGTTTTGTGTGCAAGATAGGAACATGTTGTTGACTTAGTTACGAGTGCAAGATAGGAACATGTTCTTGACTTAGTTTTGTGTGCAAGATAGGAACATGTTCTTGACTTAGTTACGAGTGCAATATAGGAACATGTTCTTGACTTAGTTTTGTGGGCAAGATAGGAACATGTTCTTGACCTAGTTTTGTGTGCAAGATAGGAACATGTTCTTGACTTAATTACAAGTGCAAGATAGGAACATGTTCTTGACTTAATTACAAGTGCAAGATAGGAACATGTTCTTGACTTAATTACATGTGCAAGATAGGAACATGTTCTTGACTTAATTACAAGTGCAAGATAGGAACATGTTCTTGACTTAATTACATGTGCAGGATAGGAACATGTTCTTGACTTAGTTTTGTGTGCAAGATAGGAACATGTTCTTGACTTAGTTACGAGTGCAGGATAGGAACATGTTCTTGACTTAGTTTTGTGTGCAAGATAGGAACATGTTGTTGACTTAGTTACGAGTGCAAGATAGGAACATGTTCTTGACTTAGTTTTGTGTGCAAGATAGGAACATGTTCTTGACTTAGTTTTGTGTGCAAGATAGGAACATGTTCTTGACTTAGTTTTGTGTGCAAGATAGGAACATGTTCTTGACTTAGTTTTGTGTGCAAGATAGGAACATGTTCTTGACTTACTTACGAGTGCAAGATAAGAACATGGTCTTGACTTAGTTTTGTGTGCAAGATAGGAACATGTTCTTGACTTACTTATGAGTGCAAGATAAGAACATGTTCTTGACTTAGTTTTGTGTGCAAGATAGGAACATGTTCTTGACTTAGTTTTGTGTGCAAGATAGGAACATGTTCTTGACTTAGTTACGAGTGCAATATAGGAACATGTTCTTGACTTAGTTTTGTGGGCAAGATAGGAACATGTTCTTGACCTAGTTTTGTGTGCAAGATAGGAACATGTTCTTGACTTAATTACAAGTGGAAGATAGGAACATGTTCTTGACTTAATTACAAGTGCAAGATAGGAACATGTTCTTGACTTAATTACATGTGCAGGATAGGAACATGTTCTTGACTTAGTTTTGTGTGCAAGATAGGAACATGTTCTTGACTTAGTTACGAGTGCAGGATAGGAACATGTTCTTGACTTAGTTTTGTGTGCAAGATAGGAACATGTTGTTGACTTAGTTACGAGTGCAAGATAGGAACATGTTCTTGACTTAGTTTTGTGTGCAAGATAGGAACATGTTCTTGACTTAGTTTTGTGTGCAAGATAGGAACATGTTCTTGACTTAGTTTTGTGTGCAAGATAGGAACATGTTCTTGACTTAGTTTTGTGTGCAAGATAGGAACATGTTCTTGACTTAGTTACGAGTGCAGGATAGGAACATGTTCTTGACTTACTTTTGTGTGCAAGATAGGAACATGTTCTTGACTTAGTTACGAGGGCAACATAGGAACATGTTCTTGACTTAGTTTTGTGTGCAAGATAGGAACATGTTCTTGACTTACTTTTGTGTGCAAGATAGGAACATGTTCTTGACTTAGTTACGAGGGCAAGATAGGAACATGTGCTTGACTTAGTTTTGTGTGCAAGATAGGAACATGTTCTTGACTTAGTTTTGTGTGCAAGATAGGAACATGTTCTTGACTTACTTACGAGTGCAAGATAAGAACATGGTCTTGACTTAGTTTTGTGTGCAAGATAGGAACATGTTCTTGACTTACTTATGAGTGCAAGATAAGAACATGTTCTTGACTTAGTTTTGTGTGCAAGATAGGAACATGTTCTTGACTTAGTTTTGTGTGCAAGATAGGAACATGTTCTTGACTTAGTTACGAGTGCAATATAGGAACATGTTCTTGACTTAGTTTTGTGGGCAAGATAGGAACATGTTCTTGACCTAGTTTTGTGTGCAAGATAGGAACATGTTCTTGACTTAATTACAAGTGCAAGATAGGAACATGTTCTTGACTTAATTACAAGTGCAAGATAGGAACATGTTCTTGACTTAATTACATGTGCAAGATAGGAACATGTTCTTGACTTAATTACAAGTGCAAGATAGGAACATGTTCTTGACTTAATTACATGTGCAGGATAGGAACATGTTCTTGACTTAGTTTTGTGTGCAAGATAGGAACATGTTCTTGACTTAGTTACGAGTGCAGGATAGGAACATGTTCTTGACTTAGTTTTGTGTGCAAGATAGGAACATGTTGTTGACTTAGTTACGAGTGCAAGATAGGAACATGTTCTTGACTTAGTTTTGTGTGCAAGATAGGAACATGTTCTTGACTTAGTTTTGTGTGCAAGATAGGAACATATTCTTGACTTAGTTTTGTGTGCAAGATAGGAACATGTACTTGACTTAGTTTTGTGTGCAAGATAGGAACATGTTCTTGACTTAGTTACGAGTGCAATATAGGAACATGTTCTTGACTTAGTTTTGTGGGCAAAATAGGAACATGTACTTGACCTAGTTTTGTGTGCAAGATAGGAACATGTTCTTGACTTAATTACAAGTGCAAGATAGGAACATGTTCTTGACTTAATTACAAGTGCAAGATAGGAACATGTTCTTGACTTAATTACATGTGCAAGATAGGAACATGTTCTTGACTTAATTACAAGTGCAAGATAGGAACATGTTCTTGACTTGATTACATGTGCAGGATAGGAACATGCTCTTGACTTAGTTTTGTGTGCAAGATAGGAACATGTTCTTGACTTAGTTACGAGTGCAGGATAGGAACATGTTCTTGACTTAGTTTTGTGTGCAAGATAGGAACATGTTGTTGACTTAGTCACGAGTGCAAGATAGGAACATGTTCTTGACTTAGTTTTGTGTGCAAGATAGGAACATGTTCTTGACTTAGTTTTGTGTGCAAGATAGGAACATGTTCTTGACTTAGTTTTGTGTGCAAGATAGGAACATGTACTTGAATTAGTTTTGTGTGCAAGATAGGAACATGTTTTTGACTTACTTACGAGTGCAAGATAAGAACATGTTCTTGACTTAGTTTTGTGTGCAAGATAGGAACATGTTCTTGACTTACTTACGAGGGCAAGATAAGAACATGGTCTTGACTTAGTTTTGTGTGCAAGATAGGAACATGTTCTTGACTTACTTATGAGTGCAAGATAAGAACATGTTCTTGACTTAGTTTTGTGTGCAAGATAGGAACATGTTCTTGACTTAGTTTTGTGTGCAAGATAGGAACATGTTCTTGACTTAGTTACGAGTGCAATATAGGAACATGTTCTTGACTTAGTTTTGTGGGCAAGATAGGAACATGTTCTTGACCTAGTTTTGTGTGCAAGATAGGAACATGTTCTTGACTTAATTACAAGTGCAAGATAGGAACATGTTCTTGACTTAATTACAAGTGCAAGATAGGAACATGTTCTTGACTTAATTACAAGTGCAAGATAGGAACATGTTCTTGACTTAATTACATGTGCAAGATAGGAACATGTTCTTGACTTAATTACAAGTGCAAGATAGGAACATGTTCTTGACTTAATTACATGTGCAGGATAGGAACATGTTCTTGACTTAGTTTTGTGTGCAAGATAGGAACATGTTCTTGACTTAGTTACGAGTGCAGGATAGGAACATGTTCTTGACTTAGTTTTGTGTGCAAGATAGGAACATGTTGTTGACTTAGTTACGAGTGCAAGATAGGAACATGTTCTTGACTTAGTTTTGTGTGCAAGATAGGAACATGTTCTTGACTTAGTTACGAGTGCAATATAGGAACATGTTCTTGACTTAGTTTTGTGGGCAAGATAGGAACATGTTCTTGACCTAGTTTTGTGTGCAAGATAGGAACATGTTCTTGACTTAATTACAAGTGCAAGATAGGAACATGTTCTTGACTTAATTACAAGTGCAAGATAGGAACATGTTCTTGACTTAATTACATGTGCAAGATAGGAACATGTTCTTGACTTAATTACAAGTGCAAGATAGGAACATGTTCTTGACTTAATTACATGTGCAGGATAGGAACATGTTCTTGACTTAGTTTTGTGTGCAAGATAGGAACATGTTCTTGACTTAGTTACGAGTGCAGGATAGGAACATGTTCTTGACTTAGTTTTGTGTGCAAGATAGGAACATGTTGTTGACTTAGTTACGAGTGCAAGATAGGAACATGTTCTTGACTTAGTTTTGTGTGCAAGATAGGAACATGTTCTTGACTTAGTTTTGTGTGCAAGATAGGAACATGTTCTTGACTTAGTTTTGTGTGCAAGATAGGAACATGTACTTGACTTAGTTTTGTGTGCAAGATAGGAACATGTTTTTGACTTACTTACGAGTGCAAGATAAGAACATGTTCTTGACTTAGTTTTGTGTGCAAGATAGGAACATGTTCTTGACTTAGTTACGAGGGCAAGATAGGAACATGTGCTTGACTTAGTTTTGTGTGCAAGATAGGAACATGTTCTTGACTTAGTTTTGTGTGCAAGATAGGAACATGTTCTTGACTTACTTACGAGTGCAAGATAAGAACATGGTCTTGACTTAGTTTTGTGTGCAAGATAGGAACATGTTCTTGACTTACTTATGAGTGCAAGATAAGAACATGTTCTTGACTTAGTTTTGTGTGCAAGATAGGAACATGTTCTTGACTTAGTTACGAGTGCAATATAGGAACATGTTCTTGACTTAGTTTTGTGGGCAAGATAGGAACATGTTCTTGACCTAGTTTTGTGTGCAAGATAGGAACATGTTCTTGACTTAATTACAAGTGCAAGATAGGAACATGTTCTTGACTTAATTACAAGTGCAAGATAGGAACATGTTCTTGACTTAATTACATGTGCAAGATAGGAACATGTTCTTGACTTAATTACAAGTGCAAGATAGGAACATGTTCTTGACTTAATTACATGTGCAGGATAGGAACATGTTCTTGACTTAGTTTTGTGTGCAAGATAGGAACATGTTCTTGACTTAGTTACGAGTGCAGGATAGGAACATGTTCTTGACTTAGTTTTGTGTGCAAGATAGGAACATGTTCTTGACTTACTTATGAGTGCAAGATAAGAACATGTTCTTGACTTAGTTTTGTGTGCAAGATAGGAACATGTTCTTGACTTAGTTTTGTGTGCTAGATAGGAACATGTTCTTGACTTAGTTACGAGTGCAATATAGGAACATGTTCTTGACTTAGTTTTGTGGGCAAGATAGGAACATGTTCTTGACCTAGTTTTGTGTGCAAGATAGGAACATGTTCTTGACTTAATTATAAGTGCAAGATAGGAACATGTTCTTGACTTAATTACAAGTGCAAGATAGGAACATGTTCTTGACTTAATTACATGTGCAAGATAGGAACATGTTCTTGACTTAATTACAAGTGCAAGATAGGAACATGTTCTTGACTTAATTACATGTGCAGGATAAGAACATGTTCTTGACTTAGTTTTGTGTGCAAGATAGGAACATGTTCTTGACTTAGTTACGAGTGCAGGATAGGAACATGTTCTTGACTTAGTTTTGTGTGCAAGATAGGAACATGTTGTTGACTTAGTTACGAGTGCAAGATAGGAACATGTTCTTGACTTAGTTTTGTGTGCAAGATAGGAACATGTTCTTGACTTAGTTTTGTGTGCAAGATAGGAACATGTACATGACTTAGTTTTGTGTGCAAGATAGGAACATGTTCTTGACTTACTTACGAGTGCAAGATAAGAACATGTTCTTGACTTAGTTTTGTGTGCAAGATAGGAACATGTTCTTGACTTACTTACGAGTGCAAGATAGGAACATGTTCTTGACTTAGTTTTGTGTGCAAGATAGGAACATGTTCTTGACTTACTTACGAGTGCAAGATAAGAACATGTTCTTGACTTA
>NC_084740.1:44715930-44723430 GCF_033978785.1 Entelurus aequoreus
TTTTGTATTTTTCTGATGGTTTGTGAGGGCACCAAAGGGACTTGTGTGTGTGTGTGTGTGTTGTCAGAGCAGCGCATACAGGACAGTTCATCTTGTCGTTGTTGTTTTAATAAAGAGACAGTATATCCATAAGCTCCTTGTTGTTAGTTTGATGTACAACACTTGATATTGTGTTCAAAGTGTACACAAAATATGGAGGCCGGAACCAATTATTGACATTTCCATTGTGCTGCACTATGCTAATGCAGGAGTGAAGTCCAGCACATTAGGATTCCCCGCCTGGTCCGTAATGAAATGTTCTCCTTTCAAGTCACGCTAGATTTTTAATCCTGTAGAGCTCAACGCCACTCACTTACCTGCATGGCCCCACGTTGTCTCCTGTTCCAACATCCGAGTGGCTCTCCTGCAAAGGAAGCCAGATCACATCTCATTTGCATAATAAACCCTTCTTTGCTCCGCTTGAATGTCCTTCACAGGAATTCAGTCCAACCGGATTATTTTCAACACTTCTGAGGATTCATTTGAAGGTTGCACAAAAGTAGAAAGTGTTAGTTTAGGAAATGGACAAAAGTACAACAACATGACATTTTCAGTACAAGGATCAGACAAACAGGAACACTGAGGGGTCGCCACAAGCGCAGCGCCCGTCAAGGTGCGGGAAAGGTCAATCATGGGGCGAGGAAGAGGGAGGAAGAAGCACGTCCCAGAGTAAACTACAGTGGGGAGAGGGGCGGATCTCAGTTTGAGACCAAGAAAAAAAAGCCTCGGACAAAGCACAAGTAGTTACTACCACACACGACTCAAGACTTGCACACAGGGGGAGGGGAGGGCATATAGGGTTGTGCGTATTTTCCATGGGTGTATTTTGCATGTTTGTAAGCCTGAAAAGTGCCTTTGTTCCTCGACCTCTGTTTCCTTTTGGGAGAATTTTTTCTTGCCAGGTCTCTCCTTCAGGGAAAATACCCCAGATTAACTTTTCACTCTAATTGTTTTATTTAGGTTCCTCAAAGTCTTCGTTCATCGCAGAGCAGACAGCTTCTCCAAGATGTTTTCCAGTTTGTGATTTTGGTCCAAAATCAAAAAAGTGTGTAATGTTCACAGCTCTGCCCGTCCTCCAGTCATTTGTTCATAAGCCATAAGCTGGCTGAACCCGAGCCCAAAGCCAAGACAAAGAGACTTAAAAACTCTACACTGCATACTGCAATTAAGCTGTATAATGACACTATCTAATTAAATAAGTAATTCAGTCATATACCAGAATGTTAATAGTTTCCATGCTGCTGTTGCCCTGAAAATGTTTTTTTATATAAAACATTGTCTGTTCTTTTCATTTTTTTATTTTTGTTTGTTTGATATTCATTGTAAAGTTCAGCTGTTTTTTCAGTGGGGCCCTGGCTCCACTGCAAGCATGAATTAATACATTCAAGTCAAGTCAAGTCATCTTTAGGGTACTTTGAACGGCTGCCAGCATCTTCCAATGTGTGGATGCCTCCAACCTGCAGATGTCCTGCTAGCATGATTGTCTTCAACGCCCTCGACTGAGAGGGTCGCCAGGCACATAACCCTCCACTTCTCATTATGGTCTTCAACGTCCTCGACTGTGAGGGTCACCAGGCACACAACCCTCCACTTATCCATCGTGTGTTTCCACAGGACAGGCAGGTTTCCTCCGAATCTCAGATCTTGTCAATTTTGTCGAGAGGTCGGTTGATCCATTCCATTGTTTTGGATTTTGGAGAGCAGTGCAACAAGAGTGTCAGGTTCAAACACTGATGACATCTAATAATCAGACGCGAAGCAAGGAATCATGCAGAGACAGTTCAATTTTGCTCGAGGAGACACGTCTTTTGGGCTGTATTCTAGTTACAGATCCAAACTATGTTCTAAAAGTCAAGCCCGCGCGCCTCTTCTATTTATTTGGAAGGGCCCTATTACATCTCTGAAGCTGTCGCTGAGGGAAGGGGGTAATCTCCACAACTCCAGTTAGACACAATATATGATTATAGAATAAATGAAAATTAGGTGACGCAGATCATATCGCCTTGTCTCTGCTCTGTCTGCGTCACAGGAGTGTTCGGCCTTGGCCGTCAGCTGGCCGAGTCTGGACACAACACTGATAAGGTCAACTGGATTACCAGCTCGCACAGATACAAAAATACCACTTATGTACAATTGACAATAATTTATATCAATGGCCTTAAAGGCCTACTGAAATGATTTTTTTTTAATTTAAACGGGAATAGCAGATCCATTCTATGTGTCATACTTGATCATTTCGCGATATTGCCATATTTTTGCTGAAAGGATTTAGTAGAGAAAATCGACGATAAAGTTCGCAACTTTTGCTCGCTGATAGAAAAAAAAAGCCTTGCCTGTACCGGAAGTAGCGTGACGTCACAGGAGCTAGTATTCCTCACAATTCCCCATTGTTTACAATGGAGCGAGAGAGATTCGGACCGAGAAAGTGACGATTACCCCATTAATTTGAGCGAGGATGAAAGATTCGTAGATGAGGAACGTTACAGTGAAGGACTTGAGACACAGTGATGGACGTTTCTTTTTTCGCTCTGACCGTAACTTAGGTACAAGCTGGCTCATTGGATTCCACACTCTCCTTTTTTTTATTGTGGATCACGGATTTGTATTTTAAACCACCTCGGATACTATAGACTCTTGAAAATGAGAGTCGAGAACGCGAAATGGACATTCAGTGCCTTTTATCTCCACGACAATATATCGGCGAAATGCTTTAGCTACGAGCTAACGTGATAGCATCGTGCTTTAACTGCATATAGAAACAAAAAAAATAAACCCCTGACTGGAAGGATAGATAGAAAATCAACAATACTATTAAACCGTGGACATGTAAATACACGGTTAATGCTTTCCAGGCTGGCGAAGGTTAACAATGCTGTGCTAACGACGCCATTGAAGCTAACTTAGCAACTTAGCAACGGGACCTCACAGAGCTATGCTAAAAACATTAGCTCTCCACCTACGCCAGCCAGCCCTCATCTACTCGTCAACACCCGTGATCACCTGCGTTCCAGCGATCGGCAGAAGGACGAAGGACTTCACCCGATGCGTTTGGCGGCCCGGAGACGTAGGAAGTCAAGGTGAGGTCGGCGGCTAGCGCGGCTAGCGCTCCAACAAAGTCCTCCTGGTTGTGTTGCTGTAGTCCGCTGCTAATACACCGATCCCACCTACAACTGTCTTCTTTGCAGCCTTCATTGTTCATTAAACAAATTGCAAAAGATGTCCAGAATACTGTGGAATTATGAAATGAAAACAGAGCTTTTTGTATAGGATTCTACGGGTACCATAACTTCCGTTACTCTGACTCCGTCACGCGCATACGTCGTCATACCGCGACGTTTCAGCCGGATATTTCCCGGGAAGTTTTAAATGTCACTTTATAAGTTAACCCGGCCGTATTGGCATGTGTTGCAATGTTAAGATTTCATCATTGATATATAAACTATCAGACTGCGTGGTCGGTAGTAGTGGCTTTCAGTAGGCCTTTAAGCATAAAGTTATGATAATATATACATAATTATTCTAACAAAGAGGCAACAAGAAAGTTCAGACGAGACAAAACAAAAAAGGAGAGGGAAGGGAAACATCCGCCTTAAACGAGAGCCTGCAAATGTGGATTTGTGTATATTTGTGCTGATCAAAGTCAGTATTCTGATCGTGGTATCTCTCAGGTGCTCTCTGACAAACACTTAGGAACAAAGTTAGCAGCCGGCGGCTCTGTAGGATTTCACAACAAAGTCGTAGCCGTGCTGGCCGTTCGGGTTCGATGTGTTGAAGCTCGATGTTTTTTTCCTGACAAAACCAAAATTTGGTGCAAATAGCAAACGGCAGCTGGGGTAGGCTCCAGTCTGAGACCCCGAGAGGGACAAGCGGTAGAAAATGTATGGATCGATGGAGCATGCCCAGTGGAGTACGTGGTGGTTGGAGAGCGTGCCTCAATTAGACGTGGAGATGGAGAAGAGGAATTGACATTAGCACGTGGCGGAGATGACACCATGACTCTGGGATTACAGATGACTCTGGAAGATGACACCATGACTCGGGGATTACAGACGACTCTGGAAGATAACACCATGACTCGGGGATTACAGATGACTCTGGAAGATAACACCATGACTCGGGGATTACAGATGACTCTGGAAGATAACACCATGACTCGGGGATTACAGATGACTCTGGAAGATGACACCATGACTCGGGGATTACAGATGACTCTGGAAGATGACACCATGACTCGGGGATTACAGACGACTCTGGAAGATAACACCATGACTCGGGGATTACAGATGACTCTGGAAGATAACACCATGACTCGGGGATTACAGATGACTCTGGAAGATAACACCATGACTCAAGGATTACAGATGACTCTGGAAGATAACACCATGACTCGGGGATTACAGGTGACTCTGGAAGATGACACCATGACTCTGGGATTACAGATGACTCTGAAAGATGACACCATGACTCGGGGATTACAGATGACTCTGGAAGATAACACCATGACTCGGGGATTACAGATGACTCTGGAAGATAACACCATGACTCGGGGATTACAGGTGACTCTGGAAGATGACACCATGACTCGGGGATTACAGGTGACTCTGGAAGATGACACCATGACTCGGGGATTACAGATGACTGTGGAAGATGACACCATGACTCGGGGATTACAGATGACTCTGGAAGATAACACCATGACTCGGGGATTATTTATTTGTTCTAAAACTATAGGACCTAGTACCTGTACTTTTTATATACTTGTATGTACCTTCATGTACCTTCATGTACCTTGACTCGTCTATGGGGTACATTCATGTACCTGGACTCGTCTACGGGGTACCTTCATGTACCTCGACTTGTCTACGGGGTACCTTCATGTACCTCGACTTGTCTACGGGGTACCTTCATGTACCTTTACTGTTCTACGGGGTACCTTTGATGTACCTTGACTGTTCTACGGGGTACCTTCATGTACCTCGACTTGTCTACGGTGTACCTTCATGTACCTCGACTTGTCTACGGGGTACCTTCATGTACCTATACTGTTCTAAGGGGTACTTTCATGTACCTTGACTGGTCTATGGGGTACCTTCATGTACCTTGACTTGTGTATGGGGTACTTTGACTGGTCCATGGGGTACCTTCATGTACCTTGACTCGTCTATGGGGTACCTTCATGTACCTTGACTGGTCTACGGGTTACCTTACTGTAGATTGCACCTTGAGGCAGTGGTTCTTAGCCATAGTTGGACTGTGAGCGCCCCCTAGAGGGCTGAAAAAAGACATTTGCCACAAAGGTACTCAGCTGTAATACACTTCCCCACCACTTGTGGCAGTATTGACAATATCAAACAGAAGAAGCTTCTTAAGTGCAAAAAATATGACTAAACTGGTGAAGCTGTATTTTCAGTTGGGCTTTTATTTTATTGAAAGTAGAGTTAAGAATCATACATTTTGGTATCCATGATTTATAATAAATGATAAATGGGTTATACTTGTATAGCGCTTTTCTACCTTCAAGGTACTCAAAGCGCTTTGACAGTATTTCCACATTTACCCATTCACACACTGATGGTGGGAGCTGCAATGCAAGGCGCTAACCAGCAGCCATCAGAGGCAAAGGGTGAAGTGTCTTGCCCAAGGACACAACGGACGTGACTAGGAAGGTAGAAGGTGGGAATTGAACCCCAGTAACCAGCAACACTCCGATTGCTGGCACAGCCACTCTACCAACTTCGCCATGATTTAGTGTGATTGTATTTGTTTTAGCACTGCGTCATTGTTTCTAAAATGTATTTTTCATCTGTTTTAATGAGTGCCTTCATTTTTGGAATCAGCCTGACCTAAGTCTTGATAATCATCTTTGTCATCACTGGACATCCTGTCAAACTCTTAGATATGATTATTGGATAGGATCCAAATCAAGAGTAAGATCAGTGTTAATATCTGAGTGGGCCCCAGGCCCCTCTGTAGTGGTGAAGCTGGGCCCTGAGGTCAAAAAGGTTAAGGACACAACTAAACTTCACCATTTCTAAAGATCTATAGTGACATTCCACTATTGAGCATTTCTATTGGTTGGTGGCCATCTTGTGGGAGGAGTCTTGTCCTGTGTGTGAGAAGATTGCCTTTCTGTGCCAGGGGCCCTCACGGGAGCAGCACATTCCAGGAAGGACATCCCAGGGGTCCGTCTTGCTGTTTTGCATGTTTATGAGCGGGTCCTGGGGTTGGTGCCAGGAAGGTGTGGCGAAGGACACTTTGAGAGGAGCAATCATTGAGGACACAACCTCCTGAGGAAGGTCCATGTGGAGTTAAACACGCAGAAGACTAAGTCCATGCTGCTGCTTTATTGCGTAACATCATGATGTCATCATCCATCCTAATGGCCCCCCGCCCACACATCTCCACCTTCTCTGCTGGTGGACCCCTGCAGCAGAGGTCAGCACCATGTGGGAAAATGCCTGAAAAATGTAAAAGCCCTCGGGCTGCCAGCGTGTTGCATATTTGTGTGAGACTTGACTTCTTTCCTCTCAAACTCTGTTTCTTTATTTATGACAACAAAGTACATCCAAATATATATATTATTTAAATGCAACTGTATAATAATAATATGAGGAGAATCCTCATTTCAGCTCATATTCATATTCTGTTAGCGGGGCCATAACTGCTGTGTGGCCCAATGAAAACCAGTTTGACACTTGATTCATACACCTTTTCACCACAGAAACAAGTTTGACACCTGATTCACACACTTTCTCACCACAGAAACCAGTTTGACACCTGATTCACACACCTCACCACAGAAACCAGTTTGACACCTGATTAACACACCTTCTCACCTCAGAAACCAGTTTGACACCTGATTCATACACACCTCACCACAGAAACCAGATTTACACCTGATTAACACACCTTCTCACCACAGAAACCAGTTTTACACCTGATTCACACACCTTCTGACCACAAAAAACAGTTTGACACCTGATTCACACACCTTCTCACCACAGAAACCAGTTTGACATCTGATTCACACACTTTTTCACTACAGAAACCAGTTTGACACCTGATTCATGCACCTTCTCACCACAGAAACCAGTTTGACACCTGATTAACACACCTTCTCACCACAGA
The DNA here is from genome assembly GCF_033978785.1 of Entelurus aequoreus. NCBI lineage: Eukaryota > Metazoa > Chordata > Actinopteri > Syngnathiformes > Syngnathidae > Entelurus > Entelurus aequoreus. The sequence continues at coordinate 44,723,098 of NC_084740.1, forward strand.
AACCAGTTTTACACCTGATTCACACACCTGACCACAAAAAAAACAGTTTGACACCTGATTCACACACCTTCTCAACACTGAAACCAATTTGACACCTGATTCACAGACCGTCTCACCACTGAAACCAGTTTGACACCTGATTCACACACCTTCTCATCACAGAAACCAGTTTGGCACCTGGTTCACACACCTCTCCACAGAAACCAGTTTAATACCTGATTTACACACCTCACCACAGAAACAAAGCACTGAGATCACATCTGTTCCTCTGCAGATCCAGAATGCAGGTGAGGTCTTGATCACGCCCCTGGAGAGATTCCGCAAGGAGCAGAT
>NC_084740.1:44728430-44758430 GCF_033978785.1 Entelurus aequoreus
CTTTTCTTTCCGGGTATTAAAAGTTAGTGTGGTGCTTTTCAGTGAGCTCTGGAATGAAAACCCATTTCCTGTTCCTCCTTCTAGGACCTTCTAGGACTCCGGGGACCCTCATAACCACAAGACTCATGGCAGACATTTGATGTTTAGACTAAAGCTCGCAGTAACAATGTTATTAACCTTCGTAATTGTTTATTACGGAATGTTCTTTGATATAAACATTAATAAAACTTTTTAACCGCATGTTCTTGACAAGTGTCAGCTACATCTCACGTTTAAAACTGATTCTCTCCTCAGGAAGTCAAGAAGAAGTTTAAGAAGGAGAGTGAGAAATATTATTCTTCACTTGAGAGACACCTCAGCCTGTCTTGTAAGAAGAAGGAAGCTTATCTGCAGGAGGTGAGAAACATGATTTGTCCCCTTCGAAGGTGACATGTGAAGGGTGCATCTTATAGGTGACGTGAATCTTATAGGTGACATGTGAAGGGTGCATCTTATAGGTGACATGTGAAGGGTGCATCTTATAGGTGACATGTGAAGGGTGCATCTTATAGGTGACATGTGAAGGGTGCATCTTATAGGTGACATGTGAAGGGTGCTTCTTATAGGTGACATGTGAAGGATGCTTCTTATAGGTGACATGTGAAGGGTGCATCTTATAGGTGACATGTGAAGGGTGCATCTTATAGGTGACATGTGAAGGGTGCATCTTATAGGTGACATGTGAAGGGTGCTTCCTTGGTGACGTGTGAAGGGTGCATCTTATAGGTGACATGTGAAGGGTGCATCTTATAGCTGACATGTGAAGGGTGCTTCTTATAGGTGACATGTGAAGGGTGCTTCCTAGGTGACGTGTGAAGGGTGCATCTTATAGGTGACATGTGAAGGGTGCATCTTATAGGTGACATGTGAAGGGTGCATCTTATAGGTGACATGTGAAGGGTGCATCTTATATGTGACATGTGAAGGGTGCATCTTATAGGTGACATGTGAAGGGTGCATCTTTTAGGTGACATGTGAAGGGTGCATCTTATAGGTGACATGTGAAGGGTGCCTCTTATAGGTGACATGTGAAGGGTGCATCTTATAGGTAACATGTGAAGGGTGCATCTTATAGGTGACATGTGAAGGGTGCATCTTATAGGTGACATGTGAAGGGTGCATCTTATAGGTGACATGTGAAGGGTGCCTCTTATAGGTGACATGTGAAGGGTGCATCTTATAGGTGACATGTGAAGGGTGCTTCCTAGGTGACATGTGAAGGGTGCTTCCTAGGTGACGTGTGAAGGGTGCATCTTATAGGTGACATGTGAATGGTGCATCTTATAGGTGACATGTAAAGGGTGCATCTTATAGGTGACATGTGAAGGGTGCATCTAATAGGTGACATGTGAAGGGTGCATCTTATAGGTGACGTGTGAAGGGTGCATCTTATAGGTGACATGTGAAGGGTGCATCTTATAGGTGACATGTAAAGGGTGCATCTTATAGGTGACATGTAATGGGTGCATCTTATAGGTGACATGTGAAGGGTGCTTCCTAGGTGACGTGTGAAGGGTGCATCTTATAGGTGACATGTGAAGGGTGCATCTTATAGGTGGCATGTGAAGGGTGCATCTTATAGGTGACATGTGAAGGGTGCATCTTATAGGTGACGTGTGAAGGGTGCATCTTATAGGTGACATGTGAAGGGTGCATCTTATAGGTGACATGTAAAGGGTGCATCTTATAGGTGACATGTGAAGGGTGCATCTTATAGGTGACATGTGAAGGGTGCTTCCTAGGTGACGTGTGAAGGGTGCATCTTATAGGTGACATGTGAAGGGTGCATCTTATAGGTAACATGTAAAGGGTGCATCTTATAGGTGACATGTAAAGGGTGCATCTTATAGGTGACATGTGAAGGGTGCTTCCTAGGTGACGTGTGAAGGGTGCATCTTATAGGTGACATGTAAAGGGTGCATCTTATAGGTGACATGTGAAGGGGGCTTCCTAGGTGACGTGTGAAGGGTGCATCTTATGTGAAGTGAATTAGTGAATTACATTTATATAGCGCTTTTTCTCAAGTGACTCAAAGCGCTTTACATTGTGAAACCCAATATCTAAGTTACATTTAAACCAGTGTGGGTGGCACTGGGAGCAGGTGGGTAAAGTGTCTTGCCCAAGGACACAACGGCAGTGACTAGGATGGCGGAAGCGGGGATCGAACCTGCAACCCTCAAGTTGCTGGCACGGCCGCTCTACCAACTGAGCTATACCGTATAGGTGACATGTGAAGGGTGCATCTTATAGGTGACATGTAAAGGGTGCATCTTATAGGTGACATGTGAAGGGTCCTTCCTAGATTACATGTGAAGGGTGCTTCCTAGATGACATGTGAAGGGTGCTTCCTAGGTCGCTCACACATGTCACCGACATCCCCCACTCCACTTCTTGGGTGGACTGTGATTGGCTGCCTGCTCCCTCACAGGCTGACATGCAGATGAAGAAGGAGAGACAAGTCTTTTACGACGCCTCGCTGGAATATGTCTTCAAAATACAGGAAGTGCAAGAAAAGAAGAAGTTTGAGTTTGTGGAGCCGGTAAGACCAGACCTAGTTTCAACTCTTGGTTTCATCAAGATGAATGAAGACTTTGTGTCACCACAATATTAGGTACACCTACCTCAGCAGGTTAGACAAATATTCATCTTTATTGTGCTTGTAGTTTAACTCATTCTCTTTTCAACCCTCTATCACGTCTACTCAACACCTGCTACTCTCTGCAGTTGAGTGACAAGCTTCAGTGTAGTTTTTTTTCCTGAAGTAGACCTCTTTTTTTTTTTTACAAAAGCTGTTTTCTATCTGATTGTGCTTTCTGCACCCGCGTGTTGTGATATTACGTCATTAGTAGTGTCATTATTGATATATGAGCTCATGTCTGATATCAGATCAGTGTCTGTGTCGCAGGATTGATATATATATATTATACATGTGAGTGTTGCACCTCCACAGCTGCTGGCTTTCCTGCAGGGCCTGTTCACCTTCTACCATGAAGGATATGAGCTGGCCCATGAACTGGAGCCCTACAAGCAGCAGCTGCAGCTCAACCTGCAGAACGTACGTTTCGCCTTTCCTCCCGCCTTGTTGTGAGACCTCCTTGAGGACCTCATGGTGTCCCACACGTCTCTGGTCCACCCAGATGAAGAAGATGATGAAGGCTGCCGAGAGGAAGCTCCGTGTTGTGGTCGTGACTTACCTTCTTCTCCTCACAGACACGCAACAACTTTGTGAGCACCAAGCAGGAGGTGGAGAAGCTGATGAGGAGGATCAGGTGTGCAGACCAGGACTACAGAGCTCCAGGCCAGTGGACCATGGAGGGCTTCTTGTACGTGCAGGAGAAACGTGAGTGTTTGCTCTCCTCTGCTGCACATGTTTAACATGCTTCTAACTGATTGATTGGTTGATTGATTAATTGATTGATTGATTGACTGACTGATGACTGAGTGTAGGTCCACTAGGAAGCACGTGGAGCAGACACTACTGCATGTACGAGAAGATCAGCAACACTCTCACCATGATCAACACTGACAACAAACAGGTTTTACTGCTACTCACCTTTTTGATCTCACAGTGGAATTTAACTCCTCTACTCTTGTGATGTCATCATACTACACACACACACACACACACACACTCATCATTTCTTACATCAACACAAGACTTGTGTTACATCATCACAACATGTGTGTTACAACAACACAACACTTGTGTTACATAATATTAATAATAATACATTTTATTTGGTACAGCCCCTTTCAGGGTACTCAAAGACGCTTTACAGGATCAAAATTAAATTAAAGCTGCAAGCAGCGTTGATCGGGTCCGCATTTTGGCTGGTGCTAGTCCTAGGTGTCCCAATACTTTTGTCCAGTGGTAGTCCTGTGTGAGACCTACATAGAGGTTTTTGTTTCGTGTCTCTACAATATTCGTACTGGCAGTTAGAGGAAGTTGTGTCTGTGTTTTTTTCCTAGGTGCTGCGGCACAGTGGTTGTTTTCTTTGAAGGCGGGTAACATCACAGCAGCGGATCCATTTCACATTGTCATTATAGGGTATTGTGTGTAGAATTTTGAGGACAAAAAAGAAACAATTCCATTTCACATTGTCATTATAGGGTATTGTGTGTAGAATTTTGAGGACAAAAAAGAAACAATTCCATTTCACATTGTCATTATAGGGTATTGTGTGTAGAATTTTGAGGACAAAAAAGAAACAATTCCATTTCACATTGTCATTATAGGGTATTGTGTGTAGAATTTTGAGGACAAAAAAGAAACAATTCCATTTCACATTGTCATTATAGGGTATTGTGTGTAGAATTTTGAGGACAAAAAAGAAACAATTCCATTTCACATTGTCATTATAGGGTATTGTGTGTAGAATTTTGAGGACAAAAAAGAAACAATTCCATTTCACATTGTCATTATAGGGTATTGTGTGTAGAATTTTGAGGACAAAAAAGAAACAATTCCATTTCACATTGTCATTATAGGGTATTGTGTGTAGAATTTTGAGGACAAAAAAGAAACAATTCCATTTCACATTGTCATTATAGGGTATTGTGTGTAGAATTTTGAGGACAAAAAAGAAACAATTCCATTTCACATTGTCATTATAGGGTATTGTGTGTAGAATTTTGAGGACAAAAAAGAAACAATTCCATTTCACATTGTCATTATAGGGTATTGTGTGTAGAATTTTGAGGACGAAAAAGAAATAATTCCATTTCACATTGTCATTATAGGGTATTGTGTGTAGAATTTTGAGGACGAAAAAGAAATAATTCCATTTCACGTTGTCATTATAGGCAGCGGAGAAGCATCAGCGGAGCGGGTCTTTGAAGGCTCGTAAAATCAAAACGGTAGCACCTTCCAAAACGGCGTCGTCAACTTTTAATCCGAAGGGTTCAATCTCTCTCCTGTAGTAGTTTGAAGCCGAAACAACAAACGCGCTCAGAGGAGATAATGTTTGATGTTTGGTGACCGGATTACACAAAAAATTTGTTTTGAAGGAGGGATAGCAAACTTCCTGTTGATTTTTGCTGAAGGATGTCAATCTATGAAATGTAGGTCTAAGTAACACCTATGTAGAGGTTTTTGTTTCATGTCTCTAAGACGTTCCTACCGGAAGTTACAAGCAGTTTTGTCTGTGTTTTCCTCTGAGAAGCTGTTTTGTCTCTGTTTATTTCAAAAATTGCGCTGGAGCGCAATTTTGAGTTTTGGAGTTTGGTTTTTTTTTAGATCGCAATTTCCACCGGTCCTAATGTGTGTGAGAAGTTTGGTGAGTTTTGAAGTATTTTAAAGGGGTCAAATTACAGCTCAAAGAGGCAAAAATGAGTGTTTTAGTCATTTTTTGTCTTGAAGGGGAAATTGCCAACTTCCTGTTGGTTTTTGCCCGAGGATGTTAAATTCTGAAATGTAGGTCTAAGTGAGACCTACATAGAAGTTTTTGTTTCATGTCTCTACGACAGTCGTACTGGGAGTTACAGGCAGTTTTCTTCCTAGGGGGCGCTAGAGCGCAATTTTTTATTTTTTATTTTTTTTTTACTAAAGTGGTTGGGGCACGTTTTTCTACGTGTGTGTCAAATTTGGTGAGTTTTGAAGTATGTTAAGGGGGGCAAAGTAGTGCGTAAAGCTGCGGAATAATAATAATAAACCTTACAATAACAATAGTGTCCTTTGTCCATGTACAAAGGACTCCCTGTGGGAGTCCTTTGTACATGGTACAGGGCGGACCCTAAATATAAAACAGTTCAAAGTAATAATACATAATACTGGGAATATAAAAGGAGTACATAGTAATAATTAGGGATGTCCGATAATGGCTTTTTGCCGATATTCCGATATTGTCCAACTCTTTAATTACCGATACCGATATCAACCGATACCGATATCAACCGATATATGCAGTCGTGGAATTAACACATTATTATGCCTAATTTGGACAACCAGGTATGGTGAAGATAAGGTACTTTTTAAAAAAAATAATAAAATAAGATAACTAAATTAAAAACATTTTCTTGAATAAAAAAGAAAGTAAAACAATATAAAAACAGTTACATAGAAACTAGTAATTAATGAAAATTTGTAAAATTAACTGTTAAAGGTTAGTACTATTAGTGGAGCAGCAGCACGCACAATCATGTGTGCTTACGGACTGTATCCCTTGCAGACTGTATTGATATATGTTGATATATAATGTAGGAAGCACAGACTGTATCCCTTGCAGACTGTATTGATATATATTGATATATAATGTAGGAACCAGAATATTGATAACAGAAAGAAATGGGGGGAGGGAGGTTTTTTGGGTTGGTGCACTAATTGTAAGTGTATCATGTGTTTTTTATGTTGATTTAATAAAAATAAAAAACGATACAGATAATAAAAAAACCGATACCGATAATTTCCTATATTACATTTTAACGCATTTATTGGCCGATAATATCGGCAGGCCGATATTATCGGACATCCCTAGTAATAATACATAATAATACTGGACATTACAAGACACAGAACACTAATCACAGGTTAAAAGTAGATCTGAATAGGTGTGTTTTGAGAAGGCTTTTGAAGGTAGGAAGGTCTGAGCAGTCACGGATGGGTTAGGCGAGAACGTTCCAGAGGGTGGGAGCAGCGATGGAGAAGGCGCTATCACCCCAGGTCCGGAGCTTGGTTCTGAGTGGTGGGTCAGAGAAGGTTGGCGTCGGAGGAGCGGAGGCTGCGTGAAGGGGTATGGCGGTGAAGCAGGTTGGTGAGGTAGCAGGGGGCCTGGTTGTGGAGGGCTTTGTGGGTGAGGAGGAGGATTTTAAAGCCAGTGAAGTTTCTGGAGGACTGGGGTGATGTGCTCACGGGAGCGGGTGTGGGTGAGCAGAGTTTTGAATGTATTGGAGTTTATTGAGGATTTTGGAAGAAGAGCCGTAGAGGATGCTGTTGCAGTAATGGAGTCTGGAGGTGATGAAGGCATGGATTAGTCAGGGTTTCAGCGGCAGAGAAGGAGAGGGATGGACGGAGACGGGCAATATTTTTGAAGTGGAAGAAAGCAGTGGTTGTGATGTGGTTGACGTGGTGTTGAAAAGAGAGGGTATTGTCCAGAATGACTCCGAGGTTGCGGATGTGAGTGGATGGGGACAGAGTGGAGTTGTCCACAGAGAGGTGGAAGTTGTGAACAATTTTGGTGAGGGGTGTGGGGCCGATGATGAGCATGTCAGATTTAAAATAGATTTTAAATAGTTTAATTCATTTCTTAATTGTATCTTGATTAAAGTATTATTTTGGGGTCTCCCTATGTCTAGCATTAAAAGATTACAGTTGGTACAAAATGCGGCTGCAAGACTTTTGACAAAAACAAGAAAGTTTGATCATATTACGCCTATACTGTATATACCTTTATATACATAAATATATATATACCTATACTGGCTCACCTGCACTGGCTTCCTGTGCACTTAAGATGCGACTTTAAGGTTTTACTACTTACGTATAAAATACTACACGGTTTAGCTCCAGCCTATTTCGCCGATTGTATTGTACCATATGTCCCGACAAGAAATCTGCGTTCAAAGAACTCCGGCTTATTAGTGATTCCCAGAGCCAAAAAAAAGTCTGCGGGCTATAGAGCGTTTTCTATTCGGGCTCCAATACTCTGGAATGTTCTATCAGTAACAGTTAGAGATGCTACCTCAGTAGAAACATTTAAGTCCCATCTTAAAACTCATTTGTATACTCTAGCCTTTAAATAGACCCCCCTTTTTTAGACCAGTTGATCTGCCGTTTCTTTTCTTCTCTCCTCTGCTCCCCTCTCCCTTGGGAGGGGGAGTTGCATAGGTCCGGTGGCCATGGATGAAGTGCTGGCTGTCCAGAGTCGGGACCCCGGGTGGACCACTAGCCTGTGCATCGGTTGGGGACATCTCTGCGCTGCTGACCCGTCTCTGCTCGGGATAGTTTCCTGCTGGCCCCACTATGGACTGGACTCTCGCTGATGTGTTGGATCCACTGTGGACTGGACTTTCACAATATTATGTCAGACCCACTCGACATCGACATTATGCGGTCCTCTCCAAGGTTTCTCATAGTCATTCACCGACGTCCCACTGGGGTGAGTTTTTCCTTGCCCGTATGTGGGCTCTGTACCGAGGATGTCGTTGTGGCTTGTGCAGCCCTTTGAGACACTTGTGATTTAGGGCTATATAAATAAACATTGATTGATTGATTGATTGATTGAAAAAGTGCATCATGGCTATTTAAAGACATACTTTCAGAGGATATGCATCTATTCACAGCGTGTTTTAAAGAGACAAAATGTAAAAAATGATTTATGTGTACATTATATTCCATCCATCCATTTTCTACCGCTTATTCCCTTCGGGGGCGCTGGAGCCTATCCCAGCTACAATCGGGCGGAAGGCAGGGTACACCCTGGACAAGTCGCCACCTCATCGCAGGTGTACATTACATTGATCAACTAAATCACTGAACGGTTTAAAGGAGTTTTTATTAATAATATGATGAGGTTTAGTAATACCTCTGTCTTTCCACATTGTCCATTTAACCAAATTTTTATTAATGATGATATTAGGATTTTACCAAAGCTGTTGATTGACAGATGTCATTGGGTTGATTCCAAGTATTTTCTGACACAGGTTTAGAATGTTAAAGTTGCTTCTATTGTGCTCTGCCTCACTTCATTAGGTATTTTTTAATGTAATATAAACTCCCCACATCAATGTCCAAATTCATTAATCCAGTCCTTATCTGCAGAAGAATGGAATAAGTGGCTTGCTTGTTCACAACCGAAGGAGATATAATAATGTAAGAAGTTTGGTAATTGTAGTCCTCCTTTATCTTGTGGACTAGACCATCTTTAGTATGAGCATCTTTCCACACCATATAAAATGTGATATCATTGTATCTATTTTCTTAAACCAACTTTTATTCTTTAGGACAGGCATCATTTTCAGTATATAATTAACTACTGGCAGTATACTCATTTTTACCATGTTCAAAGTGATATTTGGAGACGTGACCAGCGTTCCAGTTTGGATTCCATCTTATTTTTTAAATGTTTCAGATTTAGATCTCTGCTTGTATAAAGGTTTGGTGTAATGTGTAGTCCTAGATATATGATTTCTGCCTCTTTCCATTTCATTTTGGACTTCTGAACTTGTGATTTCTTGCAGTGTTTTTTAAGTGGTAATATTTCACATTTGTCCCAATGGACTTTATACCCTGATAAACAGCCATATTCAGTGATGACATTATTGATATAGTGAAGAGAGGAGTTAACATGTGACAGGTAGAGAATGATGTCATCACAATACATCGATAGCTTATTATACTGAGAGCCACTTTTTATACCATGAATATTATTTTCACTTCTTATTTTTGCAGCTAGGTGTTCAATAACCAAATTAAATAATAATCCAGATGCAGGACATCCCTGTTTTACTCCTCTTTTTAATGAAAAAGGTTCTGAAATATGATTATTGGTTTTGACTGATGCCATGGGCCTTGTATAAAGCATCTTAATCCATTGTATCAAATTATCTCCAAAACCAAATTTACGTAATGTGCAAAACATAAATGAGCAGTTTATGCGGTGGAATGCCTTCTCCGCATCAACACTACATACTGCTGTGGGATAAGGGAGACTTCCAGCATAGTAAATAACATTAAACAATTTCCTTGTATTGTCTGAAGATTGTCGACCTTCCATGAAGCCAGTTTGGTCAGTATGAATTAATTTTCCTATTGCATTTGATAATCGTGTGACTAAGATTTTTGCCAAGATTTTATTGTCCATATTGGCGAGGGATGAAGGACGATAATTACTGCAAATCAATGGGTCTTTATCCTTTTTATGTATCAATGAGATATGAGAAAAATTGAAGGTTGGAGAAAACAATTTGTCAGATTCAAACACTGATGACATCTATTAAACAGGACAAGAAGCAAAGAATCAAACAGAGACATAATTCAATTTGGCTCAGTGAGGAGAAACATGTACATCTGTACCCGTGTACAGTGACATTACGCTCTGGCGAAAGATTGTATGCCTCCTCTTTTATTTGGACTTTCCCTGATTACATGGCAAAATTTGCTTCTAAGGGACGGGGGTCGTAAACAGCCATCGCCTTTGATTACAAAACAGTTCAAAAGAAAAGGTCGTAAACAGTTCAAAAGAAAAGGTCGTAAAACAGTTCAAAGAAAAGGTCGCCTTAAGGGGAGTCTGGTCATGCTTCCTCTTGGGTCAAGACAATATCTGTCTGTTGATTACAATACATGAAAGAAACAGAACACCTTCATGTTGCTTCCCATCCTACACAGTGGAGTTTTACAAGCCTTCTGCTTGGTAGGATTAAAGACTGAAATTGAAACACAAAGTTGTGTGATAACTTAGATACAATTATTCTAACACAATTGTATATTAAATGAAGATTGGTACATTTGTAATAATAGAGGAAACAAATCTTCACTGATTATTTGATAACATTCTGTATTGTAGCCATCCGGGTCATGAGATTTATTTTTTGCAAATTAATTTATAGCTTTTTGGATTTTCATGAATTGTGTAGGTTCCTCCAGTGATTTTCTGTCATGCTCTGATAAGGATGGGAGTTGTATTGTGTTTAAATATGACTGCAAAGCTTCTATGCTACAAACTTTCTCAGACTTATATAGATTTGTATAAAATGTTCTAATCCAGGGGTGTCCAAAGTGCGGCCCGGGGGCCATTTGCGGCCCGCAGCTAATTGTTTACCGGCCCGCCACACATTCTGCTAAAAATTGCAAAATTGATAATATTGCAAAAATTGGAAAAAACATTTTAAAAAAAGTGGAATGAGGTGAAATCTAACAAAAAAAGTTGCCATGCAGGCTGTTTTTTTTCTTTTGTCTTTGTTTATTTTTCTTTTTTTTGCCATTGCTAAAGAAAAAAAAAAAAAGACTAAAAATCTATGTTATAATGAATTATTACTTAAAAAATATCACTTGAAAATGTTTTATGTGGAAAAAATATTGTGTGGTTGCCATAAAAAAACATCAAAGTTTTATTTGACAAAAGAGCATAATACAAACAAAATAATAGTTCAAACGTAAAATGGACAGATATATCTGAAGTTGATCTCGTAAATTAAGTGTTAAAAGTAAAAAAAAACTAATAAAAATGTATCACTTTATGAGTGGGGGACCTTTTGGATCCCAAATATATTTAGTAGGATTTTATTTAACATTTCACTGTGATTACTCAAAAATATTAAAGAATTCAAATCAATGGTGTCCTGCATTATTGATCTTTTAGGGCTCTAATTACTAAATACTGCATATTTCAGTTTTACTATAAAAAACAAAGTTGTCTTTGACAGAAAAGGCATAAAACCTTTTTTTTTTTTTTTTTACTTTATATCAACCTGAAGTTGATATAGAGGTTTACTGTAAGCGTTAAATAAAAAATAATAATAATTTGACTTATTTTTTACATTTTAATGACTGAGACCCTTTATGGTCCCCGGGAGCCCTAAAGGTAAAAAAAAAATCCATATATTTTGTTAAGGTTTGAAAATGAAAAATATCAAAATGGCCCCCGCATGCTTAAATTTTTCCGTGTACGGCCCTCAGTGGAAAAAGTTTGGACACCCCTGTTCTAATCGTTTCATTGATTTGCTAGGGATCAACAGAAATACTACCATCTGAAAGTTTAATTATAGATATATGATTTCTAGTCATCTGCTTCTTTAATCTTAACGCAAGGAGCTTTCCAGCTTGCTCGCCGTATTCATGAAACTTTAATTTTGCCCTATTCATTTGATATTCAACCTTCTTGCTTTATTATATTGTCATATTCCATTCTTTGTTTTCAAAGTTTGATCCATGTTTCCTGATGATATTTGGACAATGTGTCCTGCAATTGTTTGATTCCATTCAATCATTCAGTGTTTTATTCTTAAAGCTTGCAATCCTAATAAGTTCTCCTCTTACACAACACTTAAGTGCTTCCTATATTGTGGAGATGTCAGAGACAGAATCCTGATTATTTAAAAACAAATCTGAAATAAATTATTAGGGTTCGCATGTACCCTGTATAAAGGACTCCCACAGGGAGTCCTTTATACAGGGTACAAAGGAACCTATTGTTATTGTAAGGTTTATAATTCCGCAGCTTTGCGCACTACTTTGCCCCCCTTAACATGCTTCAAAACTCACCAAATTTTACACACACATAGAAAAACGTGCCCCAAAGAGTTTAGTAAAAAAAACCTAACCCCAAAAATCAAAATTGCGCTCTAGCGCCCCCTAGGAAGTAAACTGTCTCTAACTCCCACTAGGAATGTCGTAGAGACATGAAATAAAAACCTCTATGTAGGTCTGACTTAGACAGAAAGTTGGCAATTTCCCCTTCAACACAAAAAATGACTAAAAACACTAATTTTTGCCTCTTTGAGCTGTAATTTGACCCCCTTAAAATACTTCAAAACTCACCAAACTTCTCACACACATCGGGACTGGTGGAAATTGCGATCTAAAAAAAACCGAACCCCAAAACTCAACATTTCGCTCTAGCGCAATTTTTGAATAAAACAGAGAAAAAACTGCTTCTCAGAAGAAAACTCAGACAAAACTGCTTGTAACTTCCGGTAGGAACGTCTTAGAGACATGAAACAAAAACCTCTACGTAGGTCTCACTTATACCTACATTTCATAGATTGACACCCTTCAGCAAAAATCAACAGGAAGTTTGATATCCCCCCTTCAAAACAAAATGTTTGTAAAAAGCGGTGACCAAACATCAAACATTATCTCCTCTGAGCGCGTTTGTCGTTTCGGCTTCAAACTACTACAGGAGAGAGATTGAACCCTTCGGATTAAAAGTTGACGAAAGCGTTTTGATACGTGCTACCGTTTTGATTTTACGAGCCTTCAAAGAACCACTGCTCTGATGCTGCTCCGCTGCCTATAATGACAACGTGAAATGGAATTGTTTCTTTTTTGTCCTCAAAATTCTACACACAATACCCTATAATGACAATGTGAAATGGAATTAGGACTAGCACCAGCCAAAGATGCGGACCCGACCAACGCTGCTTGCAGCTTTAATTTAATTTGTAATTTATTTTCCTCACTTTATAATAACGGAATATTAATTTTGCATTGTTTGAATTGGAAAGCGACTGGAGGAAAGCTTACGTCGCTTTGAATTGGACTATGATCAGAAATACTTATTGGGTGAATTTTAGCCTGCACGTTTTCTACAATTGCCTTAGGAACAAAGAACATATCAATTCTTGAAAATGACTGATTTCTGTTTGAATAAAAAGTGGAATCCTTCTCATGTGGATTTAAGGTTCTCCAAATATCTATTAAGTTAAGAGTTTGCATTCATTTCAGAAGAGAAAAAACAGATTTCTTGGGTTTAACAATCTTAGCAGTTTTATCAATATTTGGATTTATTGTTAAATTTAGATCTCCACCCATAATAATATCAGAATCAACATAATCTGCCAATTTGTGCTCCATGTCACCAAAGAAAGAAGGTTTATCATCACTGGGTGCATATAAGTTTACCAGTGTGGTATTGTAATCATGCATCTACCCTCTGCATCTAAAAATATACTATTTATAATATAAACATTGTAGCAACAGCAGATCTTTTGGAAGACAGTCCAACACCAACTATCTCACCAAGCCATTCTTTTTTCAAATATTTTGAAATGTTCAGTTTTCAAATGTGTTTCCTGTAGAAAAGATTGTTTATATGTTTCAGAATTCTTACTTTATCTTAATTTGTTCTTTTTCTTAATTTTTATTTTTATTTTTATTTTTTTATTATTTTTTTTAAAAAAAAATTTAAATTTTTTTTATTTTTTTATCTTAATTTGTTCTTAATTTAGCTAATTTGTTCTTAGTTTAGCTTAGTCTGTTCGGAGTTTTTCTTTGTTTGTTATCAGTTGAGTTTTTTTTTTTACTTTATCTTAGTTTGTTCTTAGTTTAGCTTAGTTGTGTTCTTAGTTTGGTTTTGTTCATAGTTCATCTTAGTTTCTTCGTAGTTTAGCTAGTTTTGTTCTTAGTTTAGCTTAGTTTCGTTCTTAGTTTAACTCAGCTTGGTTTTTAGTTTAGTCTGTACTTAGTTTCACTTAGTTTGTTCTTAGTTTAGATTAGTTTTGTCCTTTTTTATCTTCATTTGTTTTTAGTTTAACAAAATGTGTTCTTAGTTTAGTTTTGTTCTTAATTCATCTTAGTTTGTTCTGCTCAGTGGCCTAGTGGTTAGAGTGTCCGCCCTGAGACGGGTAGGTTGTGAGTTCAAACCCCGGCCGAGTCATACCAAAGACTATAAAAATGGGAGCCATTACCTCCCTGCTTGGCACTCAGCATCAAGGCTTGGAATTGGGGGTTAAATCACCAAAAGTGATTCCTGGGCGCAGCCACCGCTGCTGCTCGCTGCTCCCCTCACCTCCCAGGGTGTGATCAAGGGTGATGGGTCAAATGCAGAGAATAATTTTGCCACACCTAGTGTGTGTGTGTGACTATTATTGGTACTTTAACTTTTTAGTTTTGTTCTTAGATTAGTTTAGTCTCATTCCTAGTTGATCTAAGTTTTGTTCTTAGTTGAACTACGTTTTGTTCTTAGTTTAGTTTAGTATTGTTCTTAGTCTATCTTAGTTTGTTATTGGTTGAACTAAGTTTTGTTCTTAGTTGAACTAAGTTTTGTTCTAAGTTAAATTTAGTTTTATCTTAGTCTGTTTTAGTTTTGCTTAGTTTGTTCATAGTTTAGTTTAGTTTTAGGGAGTGTGCTGAAAATCTTAATTTCCACTCAGGGATTATTAAAGTGTTTCTGTTTCTGATTTTGTTCTTTCCTAATTCTAATTTGTTCTTAATTTAGCTAAATTTTGTTCTTAGTTTAGCTTAGTCTGTTTTAGTTTTGCTCAGTTTGTTCTTAGATTAGTTTTATTTTGTTCTTACTTTAGCTAAGTTTTGTTCTTAGTTTAGCTTAGTCTGTTTTAGTTTTGCTTAGTTTGTTCTTAGATTAGTTTTATTTTGTTCTTACTTTAGCTAAGTTTTGTTCTTAGTTTAGTTTTGTTCATAGTTTATCTTAGTTTGGTGTAGATTTGTTCTTAGTTTATATTAGTTGGTTCTTAGTTCAATCAAGTTTTGTTCTTAGTTTATATTAGTTGGTTCTTAGTTTAATCAAGTTTTGTTCTTAGTTTATATTAGTTGGTTCTTAGTTTAATCAAGTTTTGTTCTTAGTTTATATTAGTTGGTTCTTAGTTTAATCAAGTTTTGTTCTTAGTTTATCTTACTCTGTTCTTAGTTTATTTACACTTTGTTCTTAGTTTAGTTGATTTCGTTCTTAGTTTAGTTTAATTTTGTTCTTAGTTTATCTAAGTTTTGTTCTTAGTTCAGCTTAGTTTGTTTTGAGTTGTTACAGTTGGCTGATCTTAACTGAGTCTAGTTAGGTTTAGTCCTAGTTCAGCTTAGTTATTTATAGGTATTTCCTAGGGTTCGTTGACTTGAGCTTAGTTTGTTCTTTCTTGAACTGACTTCTTTGTCCAATCTTGTGTTTTCTCTGACACGTGTGACTCCTGACTTGTTGTCATGTCTTTGTAGAACAGTCTGCTGGTGAACAAGGCTGAGATGTTCAAGCTCAAGTCCTGCATCCGAAGGAAGACGGACTCCATTGACAAACGTTTCTGCTTCGACATCGAGGTGGTGGAGAGGTTTGTGATGGATCTCATCTTCTTGGAGAAGCAAACATGTGGACTTTTCTTTCTGCTTCCTGCTTCTCACACAAGAACATGGACTTGGACTTCTTCATAGTCAGCTGAAGTCATGTGTGAGATCCCAGATGTTTCAACCTTGTTGAGATATTTTCTTGTCTTCCATCAAACTAACCCAGCAGGAGAGGAACCTTCCACTTGTCCACCTCCATGTTTAAATCTAGATGTGTCCTCCATGTTTGAGTCTAGATGTGTCCTCCATGTTTGAGTGTAGATGTGTCCTCCATGTTTGAGTCTAGATGTGTCCTCCATGTTTGAGTGTAGATGTGTCCTCCATGTTTGAGTGTAGATGTGTCCTCCATGTTTGAGTCTAGATGTGTCCTCCATGTTTGAGTCTAGATGTGTCCTCCATGTTTGAGTCTAGATGTGTCCTCCATGTTTGAGTCTAGATGTGTCCTCCATGTTTGAGTCTAGATGTGTCCTCCATGTTTGAGTCTAGATGTGTCCTCCATGTTTGAGTGTAGATGTGTCCTCCATGTTTGAGTCTAGATGTGTCCTCCATGTTTGAGTCTAGATGTGTCCTCCATGTTTGAGTCTAGATGTGTCCTCCATGTTTGAGTCTAGATGTGTCCTCCATGTTTGAGTGTAGATGTGTCCTCCATGTTTGAGTCTAGATGTGTCCTCCATGTTTGAGGCTAGATGTGTCCTCCATGTTTGAGTGTAGATGTGTCCTCCATGTTTGAGTCTAGATGTGTCCTCCATGTTTGAGTCTAGATGTGTCCTCCATGTTTGAGTGTAGACGTGTCCTCCATGTTTGAGTGTAGACGTGTCCTCCATGTTTGAGTGCAGACGTGTCCTCCATGTTTGAGTGTAGACGTGTCCTCCATGTTTGAGTGTAGACGTGTCCTCCATGTTTGAGTCTAGATGTGTCCTCCATGTTTGAGTCTAGATGTGTCCTCCATGTTTGAGTCTAGATGTGTCCTCCATGTTTGAGTCTAGATGTGTCCTCCATGTTTGAGTCTAGACGTGTCCTCCATGTTTGAGTCTAGATGTGTCCTCCATGTTTGAGTGTAGATGTGTCCTCCATGTTTGAGTCTAGATGTGTCCTCCATGTTTGAGTGTAGATGTGTCGTCCATGTTTGAGTCTAGATGTGTCCTCCATGTTTGAGTGTAGATGTGTCCTCCATGTTTGAGTGTAGATGTGTCCTCCATGTTTGAGTGTAGATGTGTCCTCCATGTTTGAGTGTAGACGTGTCCTCCATGTTTGAGTCTAGACGTGTCCTCCATGTTTGAGTCTAGACGTGTCCTCCATGTTTGAGTCTAGACGTGTCCTCCATGTTTGAGTCTAGACGTGTCCTCCATGTTTGAGTCTAGATGTGTCCTCCATGTTTGAGTGTGGATGTGTCCTCCATGTTTGAGTGTAGATGTGTCCTCCGTGTTTGAGTGTAGATGTGTCCTCCGTGTTTGAGTCTAGATGTGTCCTCCATGTTTGAGTGTAGATGTGTCCTCCATGTTTGAGTGTAGATGTGTCCTCCATGTTTGAGTGTAGATGTGTCCTCCATGTTTGAGTGTAGATGTGTCCTCCATGTTTGAGTGTAGATGTGTCCTCCATGTTTGAGTCTAGATGTGTCCTCCATGTTTGAGTGTAGATGTGTCGTCCATGTTTGAGTCTAGATGTGTCGTCCATGTTTGAGTGTAGATGTGTCCTCCATGTTTGAGTGTAGATGTGTCCTCCATGTTTGAGTCTAGATGTGTCCTCCATGTTTGAGTCTAGATGTGTCCTCCATGTTTGAGTGTAGATGTGTCCTCCATGTTTGAGTCTAGATGTGTCCTCCATGTTTGAGTCTAGATGTGTCCTCCATGTTTGAGTCTAGATGTGTCCTCCATGTTTGAGTGTAGACGTGTCCTCCATGTTTGAGTGTAGACGTGTCCTCCATGTTTGAGTGCAGACGTGTCCTCCATGTTTGAGTGTAGACGTGTCCTCCATGTTTGAGTGTAGACGTGTCCTCCATGTTTGAGTCTAGATGTGTCCTCCATGTTTGAGTCTAGATGTGTCCTCCATGTTTGAGTCTAGATGTGTCCTCCATGTTTGAGTCTAGATGTGTCCTCCATGTTTGAGTCTAGACGTGTCCTCCATGTTTGAGTCTAGATGTGTCCTCCATGTTTGAGTGTAGATGTGTCGTCCATGTTTGAGTCTAGATGTGTCCTCCATGTTTGAGTGTAGATGTGTCGTCCATGTTTGAGTCTAGATGTGTCCTCCATGTTTGAGTGTAGATGTGTCCTCCATGTTTGAGTCTAGATGTGTCCTCCATGTTTGAGTCTAGATGTGTCCTCCATGTTTGAGTCTAGATGTGTCCTCCATGTTTGAGTGTAGACGTGTCCTCCATGTTTGAGTGTAGACGTGTCCTCCATGTTTGAGTGCAGACGTGTCCTCCATGTTTGAGTGTAGACGTGTCCTCCATGTTTGAGTGTAGACGTGTCCTCCATGTTTGAGTCTAGATGTGTCCTCCATGTTTGAGTCTAGATGTGTCCTCCATGTTTGAGTCTAGATGTGTCCTCCATGTTTGAGTCTAGATGTGTCCTCCATGTTTGAGTCTAGACGTGTCCTCCATGTTTGAGTCTAGATGTGTCCTCCATGTTTGAGTGTAGATGTGTCCTCCATGTTTGAGTCTAGATGTGTCCTCCATGTTTGAGTGTAGATGTGTCGTCCATGTTTGAGTCTAGATGTGTCCTCCATGTTTGAGTGTAGATGTGTCCTCCATGTTTGAGTGTAGATGTGTCCTCCATGTTTGAGTGTAGATGTGTCCTCCATGTTTGAGTGTAGACGTGTCCTCCATGTTTGAGTCTAGACGTGTCCTCCATGTTTGAGTCTAGACGTGTCCTCCATGTTTGAGTGTGGATGTGTCCTCCATGTTTGAGTGTAGATGTGTCCTCCGTGTTTGAGTGTAGATGTGTCCTCCGTGTTTGAGTCTAGATGTGTCCTCCATGTTTGAGTGTAGATGTGTCCTCCATGTTTGAGTGTAGATGTGTCCTCCATGTTTGAGTGTAGATGTGTCCTCCATGTTTGAGTGTAGATGTGTCCTCCATGTTTGAGTCTAGATGTGTCCTCCATGTTTGAGTGTAGATGTGTCGTCCATGTTTGAGTCTAGATGTGTCCTCCATGTTTGAGTGTAGATGTGTCCTCCGTGTTTGAGTGTAGATGTGTCCTCCATGTTTGAGTCTAGATGTGTCGTCCATGTTTGAGTCTCGATGTGTCCTCCATGTTTGAGTCTAGATGTGTCCTCCATGTTTGAGTGTAGATGTGTCCTCCATGTTTGAGTCTAGATGTGTCCTCCATGTTTGAGTCTAGATGTGTCCTCCATGTTTGAGTCTAGATGTGTCCTCCATGTTTGAGTGTAGATGTGTCCTCCATGTTTGAGTCTAGATGTGTCCTCCATGTTTGTGTGTAGATGTGTCCTCCATGTTTGAGTGTAGATGTGAGTCTAGATGTGTCCTCCATGTTTGAGTCTAGATGTGTCCTCCATGTTTGTGTGTAGATGTGTCCTCCATGTTTGAGTCTAGATGTGTCCTCCATGTTTGAGTCTAGATGTGTCCTCCATGTTTGAGTCTAGATGTGTCCTCCATGTTTGAGTGTAGATGTGTCCTCCATGTTTGAGTGTAGATGTGTCCTCCATGTTTGAGTCTAGATGTGTCCTCCATGTTTGAGTCTAGATGTGTCCTCCATGTTGGAGTCTAGATGTGTCCTCCATGTATGAGTGTAGATGTGTCCTCCATGTTTGAGTCTAGATGTGTCCTCCATGTTTGAGTGTAGATGTGTCCTCCATGTTTGAGTCTAGATGTGTCCTCCATGTTTGAGTGTAGATGTGTCCTCCATGTTTGAGTGTAGATGTGTCCTCCATGTTTGAGTGTAGACGTGTCCTCCATGTTTGAGTCTAGACGTGTCCTCCATGTTTGAGTCTAGACGTGTCCTCCATGTTTGAGTCTAGACGTGTCCTCCATGTTTGAGTCTAGATGTGTCCTCCATGTTTGAGTCTAGATGTGTCCTCCATGTTTGAGTGTAGATGTGTCCTCCATGTTTGAGTCTAGATGTGTCCTCCATGTTTGAGTGTAGATGTGTCCTCCATGTTTGAATCTAGATGTATCCTCTATGTTTGAGTGTAGATGTGTCCTCCATGTTTGAGTCTAGATGTGTCCTCCATGTTTGAGTCTAGATGTGTCCTCAATGTTTGAGTCTAGATGTGTCCTCCATGTTTGAGTGTAGATGTGTCCTCCATGTTTGAGTCTAGATGTGTCCTCCATGTTTGAGTCTAGATGTGTCCTCCATGTTTGAGTCTAGATGTGTCCTCCATGTTTGAGTGTAGATGTGTCCTCCATGTTTGAGTCTAGATGTGTCCTCCATGTTTGAGTGTAGATGTATCCTCTATGTTTGAGTGTAGATGTGTCCTCCATGTTTGAGTGTAGATGTGTCCTCCATGTTTGAGTGTAGACGTGTCCTCCATGTTTGAGTCTAGACGTGTCCTCCATGTTTGAGTCTAGACGTGTCCTCCATGTTTGAGTCTAGACGTGTCCTCCATGTTTGAGTGTAGACGTGTCCTCCATGTTTGAGTCTAGATGTGTCCTCCATGTTTGAGTGTAGATGTGTCCTCCATGTTTGAGTGTAGATGTGTCCTCCATGTTTGAGTGTAGATGTGTCCTCCATGTTTGAGTGTAGATGTGTCCTCCATGTTTGAGTGTAGATGTGTCCTCCATGTTTGAGTGTAGATGTGTCCTCCATGTTTGAGTCTAGATGTGTCCTCCATGTTTGAGTGTAGATGTGTCGTCCATGTTTGAGTCTAGATGTGTCCTCCATGTTTGAGTGTAGATGTGTCCTCCATGTTTGAGTGTAGATGTGTCCTCCATGTTTGAGTCTAGATGTGTCGTCCATGTTTGAGTCTCGATGTGTCCTCCATGTTTGAGTCTAGATGTGTCCTCCATGTTTGAGTCTAGATGTGTCCTCCATGTTTTAGTGTAGATGTGTCCTCCATGTTTGAGTCTAGATGTGTCCTCCATGTTTGAGTGTAGATGTGTCCTCCATGTTTGAGTGTAGATGTGTCTTCCATGTTTGAGTCTAGATGTGTCCTCCATGTTTGAGCCTAGATGTGTCCTCCATGTTTGTGTGTAGATGTGTCCTCCATGTTTGAGTGTAGATGTGTCCTCCATGTTTGTGTGTAGATGTGTCCTCCATGTTTGAGTCTAGATGTGTCCTCCATGTTTGAGTCTAGATGTGTCCTCCATGTTTGAGTCTAGATGTGTCCTCCATGTTTGAGTCTAGATGTGTCCTCCATGTTTGAGTCTAGATGTGTCCTCCATGTTTGAGTCTAGATGTGTCCTCCATGTTTGAGTGTAGATGTGTCCTCCATGTTTGAGTCTAGATGTGTCCTCCATGTTTGAGTGTAGATGTGTCCTCCATGTTTGAGTCTAGATGTGTCCTCCATGTTTGAGTCTAGATGTGTCCTCCATGTTTGAGTGTAGATGTGTCCTCCATGTTTGAGTCTAGATGTGTCCTCCATGTTTGAGTCTAGATGTGTCCTCCATGTTTGAGTGTAGATGTGTCCTCCATGTTTGAGTGTAGATGTGTCCTCCATGTTTGAGTCTAGATGTGTCCTCCATGTTTGAGTCTAGATGTGTCCTCCATGTTTGAGTGTAGATGTGTCCTCCATGTTTGAATCTAGATGTATCCTCTATGTTTGAGTGTAGATGTGTCCTCCATGTTTGAGTCTAGATGTGTCCTCCATGTTTGAGTCTAGATGTGTCCTCCATGTTTGAGTCTAGATGTGTCCTCCCTGTTTGAGTCTAGATGTGTCCTCCATGTTTGAGTCTAGATGTGTCCTCCATGTTTGAGTCTAGATGTGTCCTCCATGTTTGAGTCTAGATGTGTCCTCCATGTTTGAGTCTAGATGTGTCCTCCATGTTTGAGTCTCGATGTGTCCTCCATGTTTGAGTCTAGATGTGTCCTCCATGTTTGAGTCTAGACGTGTCCTCCATGTTTGAGTGTAGATGTGTCCTCCATGTTTGAGTCTAGATGTGTCCTCCATGTTTGAGTCTAGATGTGTCCTCCATGTTTGAGTCTAGATGTGTCCTCCCTGTTTGAGTCTAGATGTGTCCTCCATGTTTGAGTCTAGATGTGTCCTCCATGTTTGAGTCTAGATGTGTCCTCCATGTTTGAGTCTAGATGTGTCCTCCATGTTTGAATCTAGATGTATCCTCTATGTTTGAGTGTAGATGTGTCCTCCATGTTTGAGTCTAGATGTGTCCTCCATGTTTGAGTCTAGATGTGTCCTCCATGTTTGAGTCTAGATGTGTCCTCCATGTTTGAGTCTAGATGTGTCCTCCATGTTTGAGTGTAGATGTGTCCTCCATGTTTGAGTCTAGATGTGTCCTCCATGTTTGAGTCTAGATGTGTCCTCCATGTTTGAGTCTCGATGTGTCCTCCATGTTTGAGTCTAGATGTGTCCTCCATGTTTGAGTCTAGACGTGTCCTCCATGTTTGAGTGTAGATGTGTCCTCCATGTTTGAGTCTAGATGTGTCCTCCATGTTTGAGTCTAGATGTGTCCTCCATGTTTGAGTGTAGATGTGTCCTCCATGTTTGAGTCTAGACGTGTCCTCCATGTTTGAGTCTAGACGTGTCCTCCATGTTTGAGTGTAGATGTGTCCTCCATGTTTGAATCTAGATGTATCCTCTATGTTTGAGTGTAGATGTGTCCTCCATGTTTGAGTCTAGATGTGTCCTCCATGTTTGAGTCTAGATGTGTCCTCCATGTTTGAGTCTAGATGTGTCCTCCATGTTTGAGTGTAGATGTGTCCTCCATGTTTGAGTGTAGATGTGTCCTCCATGTTTGAATCTAGATGTGTCCTCCATGTTTGAGTCTAGATGTGTCCTCCATGTTTGAGTGTAGATGTGTCCTCCATGTTTGAATCTAGATGTATCCTCTATGTTTGAGTGTAGATGTGTCCTCCATGTTTGAGTGTAGATGTGTCCTCCATGTTTGAGTCTAGATGTGTCCTCCATGTTTGAGTCTAGATGTGTCCTCCATGTTTGAGTCTAGATGTGTCCTCCATGTTTGAGTGTAGATGTGTCCTCCATGTTTGAGTCTAGATGTGTCCTCCATGTTTGAGTCTAGATGTGTCCTCCATGTTTGAGTCTGGATGTGTCCTCCATGTTTGAGTCTCGATGTGTCCTCCATGTTTGAGTCTAGATGTGTCCTCCATGTTTGAGTCTAGACGTGTCCTCCATGTTTGAGTGTAGATGTTTCCTCCATGTTTGAGTCTAGATGTGTCCTCCATGTTTGAGTCTAGATGTGTCCTCCATGTTTGAGTGTAGATGTGTCCTCCATGTTTGAGTCTAGATGTGTCCTCCATGTTTGAGTCTAGATGTGTCCTCCATGTTTGAGTGTAGATGTGTCCTCCATGTTTGAATCTAGATGTATCCTCTATGTTTGAGTGTAGATGTGTCCTCCATGTTTGAGTCTAGATGTGTCCTCCATGTTTGAGTCTAGATGTGTCCTCCATGTTTGAGTCTAGATGTGTCCTCCATGTTTGAGTGTAGATGTGTCCTCCATGTTTGAGTCTAGATGTGTCCTCCATGTTTGAGTCTAGATGTGTCCTCCATGTTTGAGTCTAGATGTGTCCTCCATGTTTGAGTCTAGATGTGTCGTCCATGTTTGAGTCTAGATGTGTCCTCCATGTTTGAGTGTAGATGTATCCTCTATGTTTGAGTGTAGATGTGTCCTCCATGTTTGAGTCTAGATGTGTCGTCCATGTTTGAGTCTCGATGTGTCCTCCATGTTTGAGTCTAGATGTGTCC
This sequence comes from Entelurus aequoreus, assembly GCF_033978785.1. NCBI lineage: Eukaryota > Metazoa > Chordata > Actinopteri > Syngnathiformes > Syngnathidae > Entelurus > Entelurus aequoreus. Next base: position 44,752,019 of record NC_084740.1, read on the forward strand.
TCCATGTTTGAGTCTAGACGTGTCCTCCATGTTTGAGTGTAGATGTGTCCTCCATGTTTGAGTCTAGATGTGTCGTCCATGTTTGAGTCTCGATGTGTCCTCCATGTTTGAGTGTAGATGTGTCCTCCATGTTTGAGTCTAGATGTGTCCTCCATGTTTGAGTCTAGATGTGTCCTCCATGTTTGAGTGTAGATGTGTCTTCCATGTTTGAGTCTAGATGTGTCCTCCATGTTTGAGTCTAGATGTGTCCTCCATGTTTGAGTCTAGATGTGTCCTCCATGTTTGAGTGTAGATGTGTCCTCCATGTTTGTGTGTAGATGTGTCCTCCATGTTTGAGTCTAGATGTGTCCTCCATGTTTGAGTCTAGATGTGTCCTCCATGTTTGAGTCTAGATGTGTCCTCCATGTTTGAGTCTAGATGTGTCCTCCATGTTTGAGTGTAGATGTGTCCTCCATGTTTGAATCTAGATGTGTCCTCCATGTTTGAGTCTAGATGTGTCCTCCATGTTTGTGTGTAGATGTGTCCTCCATGTTTGAGTCTAGATGTGTCCTCCATGTTTGAGTCTAGATGTGTCCTCCATGTTTGAGTCTAGATGTGTCCTCCATGTTTGAGTCTAGATGTGTCCTCCATGTTTGAGTCTAGATGTGTCCTCCATGTTTGAGTCTAGATGTGTCCTCCATGTTTGAGTGTAGATGTGTCCTCCATGTTTGAGTCTAGATGTGTCCTCCATGTTTGAGTGTAGATGTGTCCTCCATGTTTGAGTCTAGATGTGTCCTCCATGTTTGAGTGTAGATGTGTCCTCCATGTTTGAGTGTAGATGTGTCCTCCATGTTTGAGTCTAGATGTGTCCTCCATGTTTGAGTGTAGATGTGTCCTCCATGTTTGAGTGTAGATGTGTCCTCCATGTTTAAGTGTAGATGTGTCCTCCATGTTTGAGTCTAGATGTGTCCTCCATGTTTGAGTCTAGATGTGTCCTCCATGTTTGTGTGTAGATGTGTCCTCCATGTTTGAGTCTAGATGTGTCCTCCATGTTTGAGTGTAGATGTGTCCTCCATGTTTGAGTCTAGATGTGTCCTCCATGTTTGAGTGTAGATGTGTCCTCCATGTTTGAGTCTAGATGTGTCCTCCATGTTTGAGTCTAGATGTGTCCTCCATGTTTGAGTCTAGATGTGTCCTCCATGTTTGAGTGTAGATGTGTCCTCCATGTTTGAGTCTAGATGTGTCCTCCATGTTTGAGTGTAGATGTGTCCTCCATGTTTGAGTCTAGATGTGTCCTCCATGTTTGAGTGTAGATGTGTCCTCCATGTTTGAGTCTAGATGTGTCCTCCATGTTTGAGTCTAGATGTGTCCTCCATGTTTGAGTGTAGATGTGTCCTCCATGTTTGAATCTAGATGTATCCTCTTTGTTTGAGTGTAGATGTGTCCTCCATGTTTGAGTCTAGATGTGTCCTCCATGTTTGAGTCTAGATGTGTCCTCCATGTTTGAGTGTAGATGTGTCCTCCATGTTTGAGTGTAGATGTGTCCTCCATGTTTGAGTCTAGATGTGTCCTCCATGTTTGAGTCTAGATGTGTCCTCCATGTTTGAGTCTAGATGTGTACTCCATGTTTGAGTGTAGATGTGTCTTCCATGTTTGAGTCTAGATGTGTCCTCCATGTTTGAGTCTAGATGTGTCCTCCATGTTTGAGTCTAGATGTGTCCTCCATGTTTGAGTGTAGATGTGTCTTCCATCTTTGAGTCTAGATGTGTCCTCCATGTTTGAGTCTAGATGTGTCCTCCATGTTTGAGTCTAGATGTGTCCTCCATGTTTGAGTCTAGATGTGTCCTCCATGTTTGAGTCTAGATGTGTCCTCCATGTTTGTGTGTAGATGTGTCCTCCATGTTTGAGTCTAGATGTGTCCTCCATGTTTGAGTCTAGATGTGTCCTCCATGTTTGAGTGTAGATGTGTCCTCCATGTTTGAGTCTAGATGTGTCCTCCATGTTTGAGTCTAGATGTGTCCTCCATGTTTGAGTCTAGATGTGTCCTCCATGTTTGAGTGTAGATGTGTCTTCCATGTTTGAGTCTAGATGTGTCCTCCATGTTTGAGTCTAGATGTGTCCTCCATGTTTGAGTCTAGATGTGTCCTCCATGTTTGAGTGTAGATGTGTCTTCCATGTTTGAGTCTAGATGTGTCCTCCATGTTTGAGTCTAGATGTGTCCTCCATGTTTGAGTCTAGATGTGTCCTCCATGTTTGAGTCTAGATGTGTCCTCCATGTTTGAGTGTAGATGTGTCCTCCATGTTTGAGTCTAGATGTGTCCTCCATGTTTGAGTCTAGATATGTCCTCCATGTTTAAGTGTAGATGTGTCCTCCATGTTTGAGTCTAGATGTGTCCTCTATGTTTGAGTCTAGATGTGTCCTCCATGTTTAAGTGTAGATGTGTCCTCCATGTTTGAGTCTAGATGTGTCCTCCATGTTTGAGTCTAGATGTGTCCTCCACACTCTTCTTCTTCTCTTGTCTTCATGGACGTGTAGAAACATCCGTGGAGGAAGTCTCTTCAGACCGTTCCACAAAGTCCGGTAGGTGGTTCTTCAGCATGTGACGTGAGAACCTTCTCTCCATCCATCATGTGATCTCTGGTGGTCACCTCTAATGACTAATCAAGCACTGATTAATGTTTACCTGCATGAGCTCACCTGGTGACCTGCTCCTCTGATAGGACTTGTCACACTGGACACTTGATTAGGTACTCAAGATGGATCTCCTGCTGATTGGCCAAACTAAGGTTGTCTTGTCCTGACGTGGACCTGGACCAGATGTCTTCATGCATGTGTGCTGGAGGAGCAGGCTAACAATGAGGACTAAACATGGTGTGTTTACAGGCACGGTGTCATCACGCTGCAGGCACTGTCCCAGTCCAACCGCAGGCTCTGGCTGGAGGCCATGGACGGCAAGGAGCCGGTGAGGAACACGCCTTCTTTGCTTGGACAGGACACCAAGTCAGGATGGCTGACTGGCGCCTCCTTCTGGCTGTGCAGGCAACTGCAAGCTAACATGACACACTCATGATGGTGTTGTGCTCTACTTGTCTAGATCTACACCCTGCCTGCAGTCCTCAGCAAGAAGGACCAGAGTAAGTTGTATTGACTTATATGCATCATGCATATAAGTCATGCATCATGCATATTCCAATATATGCTAACACCTGACATATATGCATCATGCTAACACCTGACATATATGCATCATGCTAACACCTGACATATATGCATCATGCCAACACCTGACATATATGTATCATGCTAACACCTGACTTATATGCATCATGCTAACACCTGACATATATGTATCATGCTAACACCTGACATATATGCATCATGCTAACACCTGACTTATATGCATCATGCTAACACCTGACATATATGCATCATGCTAACACCTGACATATATGCATCATGCTAACACCTGACATATATGCATCATGCTAACACCTGACATATATGTATCATGCTAACACCTGACATATATGTATCATGCTAACACCTGACTTATATGCATCATGCTAACACCTGACATATATGTATCATGCTAACACCTGACATATATGCATCATGCTAGCACCTGACTTATATGCATCATGCTAACACCTGACATATATGTATCATGCTAACACCTGACATATATGCATCATGCTAACACCTGACATATATGCATCATGCTAACACCTGACATATATGCATCATGCTAACACCTGACATATATGCATCATGCTAACACCTGACATATATGCATCATGCTAACACCTGACATATATGCATCATGCCAACACCTGACATATATGTATCATGCTAACACCTGACTTATATGCATCATGCTAACACCTGACATATATGTATCATGCTAACACCTGACATATATGCATCATGCTAACACCCGACTTATATGCATCATGCTAACACCTGACATATATGTATCATGCTAACACCTGACATATATGCATCATGCTAACACCTGACATATATGCATCATGCTAACACCTGACATATACGCATCATGCTAACACCTGACATATACGCATCATGCTAACACCTGACATATACGCATCATGCTAACACCTGACATATACGCATCATGCTAACACCTGACATATATGCATCATTCTAACACCTGACTTATATGCATCATGCTAACACCTGACATATATGCATCATGCTAACACCTGACATATATGCATCATGCTAACACCTGACTTATATGTATCATGCTAACACCTGACTTATATGTATCATGCTAACACCTGACTTATATGCATCATGCTAACACCTGACATATATGCATCATGCTAACACCTGACATATATGCATCATGCTAACACCTGACATATATGTATCATGCTAAGACCTGACATATATGCATCATGCTAACACCTGACATATATGCGTCATGCTAACACCTGACATATATGCATCATGATAACACCTGACATATATGTATCATGCTAACACCTGACATATATGTATCATGCTAACACCTGACATATATGCATCATGCTAACACCTGACATATATGCGTCATGCTAACACCTGACATATATGTATCATGCTAACACCTGACTTATATGCATCATGCTAACACCTGACATATATGTATCATGCTAACACCTGACATATATGCATCATGCTAACACCTGACTTATATGCATCATGCTAACACCTGACATATATGTATCATGCTAACACCTGACATATATGCATCATGCTAACACCTGACATATATGCATCATGCTAACACCTGACATATATGCATCATGCTAACACCTGACATATATGCATCATGCTAACACCTGACATATATGCATCATGCTAACACCTGACATATATGCATCATGCCAACACCTGACATATATGTATCATGCTAACACCTGACTTATATGCATCATGCTAACACCTGACATATATGTATCATGCTAACACCTGACATATATGCATCATGCTAACACCCGACTTATATGCATCATGCTAACACCTGACATATATGTATCATGCTAACACCTGACATATATGCATCATGCTAACACCTGACATATATGCATCATGCTAACACCTGACATATACGCATCATGCTAACACCTGACATATACGCATCATGCTAACACCTGACATATACGCATCATGCTAACACCTGACATATACGCATCATGCTAACACCTGACATATATGCATCATTCTAACACCTGACTTATATGCATCATGCTAACACCTGACATATATGCATCATGCTAACACCTGACATATATGCATCATGCTAACACCTGACTTATATGTATCATGCTAACACCTGACTTATATGCATCATGCTAACACCTGACATATATGTATCATGCTAACACCTGACATATATGCATCATGCTAACACCTGACATATATGTATCATGCTAAGACCTGACATATATGCATCATGCTAACACCTGACATATATGCGTCATGCTAACACCTGACATATATGCATCATGATAACACCTGACATATATGTATCATGCTAACACCTGACATATATGCATCATGCTAACACCTGACATATATGCATCATGCTAACACCTGACATATATGCGTCATGCTAACACCTGACATATATGCGTCATGCTAACACCTGACATATATGCGTCATGCTAACACCTGACATATATGCATCATGCTAACACCTGACATATATGTATCATGCTACATAATTTCTATTTCTATTTGGGTTGCTTCAAAGTCCACCTGCTGGCCACTTCATTAGGTACATGACAGAATGTAGATATGTTCATGTAGAACTGTCAGGCATGATGAGAATGTTTCCTTCAGCGTTCCTGAACGATGCAGGCTTCAACTTCGTGAGGAAGTGCATACACCTGGTGGAGACCACAGGTGAGCCCTGAGTTCATCTATATATTTATATGCAGAGGTGGGACCAAGTCATTGCTTTGCAAGTCACAAGTAAGTCTCAAGTCTTTGCCTTCAAGTCTCGAGTCAAGTCCCGAGTCAAGACAGGCAAGTCCCGAGTCAAGTCCAAAGTCAAGACTAGAAAGTCTCAAGTCAAGTCCCAAGTCCTGCATTTTGAGTTTCGAGTCCTTTCAAGTCCTTTTAACCACAGACTAATATTTTTACACAGATTGTGTATGCTTTTAAAACGCTGTATTTATTTATTAAAACAAGTGCATTTGAAATTGCAGGAAAAAAAATGGTGCTGACATTGCAATTCATAATAGCACTATTAACCAGTCATTTTAATAGTTTAAACAATTTTAAACATTTAACTCATTCCTTTACAGAATAAACACATTTGCAAAAACAAACATTAACATACTATTGGTTGTATTTTATGAAAATAACATTACCACAAAGTTGAGAAGGAACAAAGATCTTCAATATTTGTATGTGAGAATCACA